>NW_017095604.1:16928-32324 GCF_001412225.1 Nicrophorus vespilloides
AAACAGTTAATTTCAAATCATAATCATCATCTTTGTTCTAATCGAAATTCGGTGGTTCGATTAATTGAATTCGGTGAAGAGGATGGCGGTGGTGGTGAGAGTGAGAGAGAGAGAGGGATGCTCGGTTGGACCTTTTGTTTCGTAACAAACTCAATTAAAATTGCTCGGCGGCAAAAATCGCGGAGCTCGTTATAAAGTGGATGCAGAGGGCAGAAATGCGAGCCCCGAGCCCAGCCGAACGCCCAGCAAACTATTCACAGAATGCAGTTTATTAAAATGGAATTCGCCGAGCATCCAAAGTGCACTCGTTGAAACTGTTAACCAAGTTAAGTGGGAAAATTCTCTCTCTCTCTCTCTCTTTCCCTCACACACACACACACAACCCATCATCCCCATCCCTAAAATGCTGCTAATGGAATAGCTCGAGGATTAACAATACTTCCTCGCAGCCTCCATCGACGAATCTGGCATCCATAACCAAACGTGAACAAGAAAAAAAAAATGTATTATAGTTCTTTTTACTTTACAATTTGCCTTTTTTAATGGATCGTTTGCGAAAAATTTTCATTTTCGTCATCAAAATTGTCCACTTTCAGCAACTAGTTTTTTGCCTCGCATTAGGGTTTAATGGCCGCGTTGTTGTATGCATTCTTTTGAATCTCGTCCGAAGGATGAGTGAATTGCTGTTACGCTCCGTTTGCTCCATTAACTTCCATCAAACGCAAACAGAGCTTGTCTCGTACAGCAGAGATTTGGGATACGGAAGTTTTTGCAAACAATTTCTTTCATTTTTTTTGTGTGTGTAAATGAACATAAAAGTATGTGACATTATCATTAGGAAAATTGTATTTTTTGTAGGTTAAGATTCGTTAGGTTAGGTTTATAATAACTTATCGGGTATTCCCCGAATTGCGGATGCGCCGGGTAACGCCGGAATACGTAATCTCGACGCGCGTTTCGAGGCTTATGCAATTACACGGAATTATGATTAATTGCACGCACACCGACCAAAACCAATTAATTAATGTTGAAGCGACAGAGAGACAAAATTAAGAAGACTAAAACGGATTTTACAATTACGCCATCTATCGGAACGCTTTAGACTAATATTATTTATATAAAGTTTTGAACAAGGTAGCAGACGAAAGGATTATAGCAAAGAGCTGTTAGTGTGCTCCTTGGAAAGGTGAGATATTCTGCTTTGATTAGAAAATAAGGTGATGTAATTGTCTTCAGCGGTTCTCGAGTAATTTAATAAAAACTGAAGACACCGACAATCGTTTTTAGCGCAAAATTTTCAGAACCTTCAAAAAAACGAGATATCGAAGCTAGAATAGTTTTAGAGGGTTCATTTGAAAGGTGACAGTTTCCATTGAACGATTCTTGTTGAATTATGTAATTATCTTGCATTATTATCCTGATATTAACGAAAACGTGAAGATGCTCGTTATGACAGCAATGACATTTATGACAGCTAATTGCAGACGAACGGATGATACCATAAAGCTACCAATAGGCTCGTTGGAAAGGTAAAACTTTCAGCTTTAATAAAAGTGTTCGATCATCTACACATAACCTGCAGTTGTCGAGAAATTCAATAAGAAGTGAAGAAATCGCATAACCAACTCAAACTAAATAAACGAAATCCTATGTTTTGCAAGATGCAATTTGCACTGTTAATTACACGCTCGCCTACAAGAAAATACGTTGTAAAACACGTTTTTTCCGCAACTCTTTCGACTGCAATTAAAAATATTTCTAATTAAAATCTCTGAACGTCGCGCAGCTTTTTCAGTCACTCTGTTTCCATTATACCCCGAACGATTTGCAGCTGAATTTCTCATTTCATTACGTAAAACAAATTCATGCGAAATCATTTTACACGAGAGTCATTATATAAAACATCTTTGCTTGTTTTGTATTAAAGAGAAGTAAAGAAAACACGTCAGTTTTCTTTTCAGGAAAGTCGGTATAAAATGGAATAAAATACATCAGCGAATATGAGTGTTTTAGTTTTAATGAATCTGTAGGAGACTTTCTTATAATTAAGGTGAAAAAATAGTTTAGAGAAATGTTTGTATACAGAAAGTTTTATAAATGTAAATGAAGCAGTTGGGAGAATCATTGTTGTTGGATCTAGTAACAGTGCTAAAACTCAAGTTTAAAAGCTTTTCCCCATTAACTCCAATACTTATTGTTTCCGCATACCTCTCTAGTTTTAAACGTAAATTGATGCCATAAGAATTAATTTCTGTTTTGTTAAGATTCAAGCAATTTCAAATCGGTCGTATTTATAACAATTAGATTAACTGAAAAGCAAGACACAATTTTTGCGCAACTTCACATTTTATTTAATTACTAGATAATTATTTGTCTCAATTAGATCAAATAAAATGTTCATTGAAAATAAAACTATAGGTTTTCCAATATGATTACTTTCATCTGTGTGGAATTATCCCTTTTATCGGAATTAATGTCCAAACTACAGCAAAAAAAATCATTGACAACATGTAGATTTGGTTGCCGACTTTACACATATTTAATTTGAAAAATATTTTTCCACTCCTTCACATTTTATGTAATTACTCGACAACCTCGCACTCTAAATATAATATCTAATATTCAAATTAAAGAAAAAACTTCAACCTTTCCAACGCGTATTCTTCAGTCTTTGTGCTATTATTACTTTTCCCGTAATTAATTTTCAAAATCCAGCATTATTTATTTTTAAACAAACCGTGTACATTTGGTTGCCTGCTTTACATATATTTAGTTTCAAGATTATTTTTACACTTTTTCACGTACAAATACTTTAATTTGGGCAAATTAAAGGTAAAATTCTAGTCTTTCCAATGCATATACTTCAGTCTTTGTACTGTTATTATTTTTCTCGTAATTTATTTTCAAACTTCAGCAATATTTATTTATATATAATCATTGGTAATGTGTACATTTGTTTTCTTGCACTTCTTTACGTTTTATTTAATTACTCGATAATCACGCACGCTAATTAGACCATCCAATATTCAAATTAAAGATAAAACTCTAGCTTTTCCAAAGCAACTATTTTTGTTTTTGTGGTATTATTGATTTTCTCGTAATCAATTCTCAAACTCCAGCAATATTTATTTGTAAATAAAATACGTTCATTCTTTTTATTTAATTACTCAATAACCACGTAATCACCTTAGACCGTCTAATATGCAAATGAAATTAAAAATCTTCTTCTTTCAAACGCGTATACTTAAGTATTTGTGCTATTATTACTTTTCTTGTAATTAATTTTTCAAAAAATAATGTATATTTAGTTGCCTATATTACATATAATTAATTTGAAAAATAGTTTTACACTTCTTCACGTTTCACTTAATTACTCGATAACCACGCACTCTAATTATATGAAACAATAAGAAAATTAAAGATAAAACTGTAGCTTTCATAATGAGCACATATCAGTTTTGTGAGTAGAATTTGAACATTGTAAAACAGAAATTATTGTCATGTGAATTTGATTTCTAAATTTTTTTCACTTCTTCACGTTTCATTTAATTACTCAATAACCACTCACTCTAATTACATGAAACAATACTCAAATTAAAGATAAAACTATAGCCTTTACAATGAGCCTATTATAAGTTTTGTGAGTTGAAGTTGAACATTGTAAAACAGAAATTATTTTCATGTGAATTTGATTTCTAAATATTTTTTCAATTCTTCACATTTCATTTAATTACTTGATAACCACGCACTCTAATTACATGAAACAATACTCAAATTAAAGATAAAACTGTGGCCTTTACAATGAGCCTATTATCAGTTTTGTGAGTTGAAGTTGAACATTGTAAAACAGAAATTATTTTCATGTGAATTTGATTTTTAAATTCATGTAAATTTTTGTGAATATTACAAAATTTACTAAAGCCCTGCGCCATCTACACTTTAACTGCTTAACTTAAATGTAAATTAAATAATACAGGGTGTTGTATAACAAACGTTAAGACTTACAACCAAAATCGATTTTCTTTCAGAAAACTCCATCTAAATGTACATAAAAGTACTATTCTCATGATTACATAACGATTTTCACCAGTTAGTTTTCTTTCTTCAACCAAATTATTAGGAAATTTTTAAATTACTTTAAAAAAGTTAACTAATTAAGAAATTAAACAAAAATGTATATTTAAAAAAAATGCATGTTTATTTCAATAAGTTGGAAAAATAAATATTTTGTCGCTTGAACACGATCAAAAAAAAAAAAATAATTAGTTTCTCAACAAAATACAACAAGGTAAAAACAATTAGTTCATTCATTGTTACGCGGTCATCTCGTTGCCCCAAGGATCCTTCTTCTGCATCAGCAGCTGCACAGAGATTTCGCTCAGCTTCACGAAGATCTCTCCCAATTTATCCTTGGAATACATCTGCAATAAGAACATTCACATATAAAAAACATTACAATTATCAGAGATGAAAAGAATTTAGTTTAGAAATACTTACAGAGTAGAGCTTGTGTTTTTCGCTGGTTAAGATATCGGCAAGTTGGACGCACTCTTCATAATCCTCCGACTCTCTAAGCACATTATACAAAAGCAAAGTGCATTCAGGTATGCAAGTTGATTGCAGGTAATGAGCGTCTTTGGCGCCGTGCAACCATCCTCCATCAGGGAAAAGCAAGACGTTGTATAAAGCGTTTTTAGCTACTTTAGAGAGTTGCCCGATCATCAGCTTCCATCTACCCAATTCTGCGTTGTACTGGGAAAGGCGATGCTCGTAGGCCACCTTCTCCGTGAACGGAGCCGAATCTCCTGGTGTTTCCGGAGGATTCGGTTTAGCCTTGAAGTTCTTGAACCAATTGTTGAAAGCTTCTTGCGCATCCAGATACGCCTTGTAACTCAGATGTTCTCGGATATTTTGCTGCACATTCGCTGAAGGTTCGCTCTCCTTTGTAAGCTTATTCACTAGATCTACTGGTAACTTATTGAAAGCCAATTGCGCCGCGTCCAACTTCTTCATCGTAAGGAACATGAAGATCATGGCATTCGTCTGCTTCAGAGCTTCAGGCAATTGCGTATCGTAGAACAGAAGCCAATCCAACGCGGAAATCTTATACTCATCGCATTGCGTAATTTTCCTCTAACAAAAAATCAATTAGTTAAATTCCTAAATCTTAAAATAATCCATGAGATTGTTACCTGCAGATTTCCATCGAATTCAGGATCATTTTTACCACGGATATTCTCAACGACTTTAGCCGTAATCGCATGGATATTCAACTCGCTTTCTTCGGCAAAGTTCAAAGCTTCTTTCCTATCCTCAGCATTGATAATGGTCTCCAAATACGTTGAGTAAATGATGACTTGCATGGTGTCATTCAGCTTGTTCACGTAAAACGCTACCAGTTGCGTATGCCTATCCTCGATCAATCTTTTGATGTATCTACAATAACAATTTGTTAATGCTTTCAATTGATATCATTGCTAGTAAACTTACTCTTCTAGGACTCTTTCGACGACTTCGCGGTTGCTCACCTGCCCGATCTGCTCCAGGAAGAGCATCAAATGCGTTAAGAACCTCAAGAATTGCATCGAAATCGCCGGCTCCAACAGCCAATCTTCTACTGCTTCCACCAACTTGTTGATCTCGTCCAAGATCAAGTACTTTTGGATCAGATGATCTGGTGTCATCGCATCAGTTTGGACGATTGCGTTGTTGCACGACTCCAAACAGTTGAATATCTCATTGATGGACATCCTAATACAAGAAATGAATCAACATTTCGTTACTTTGCTACGCTTTGAATTACTCACTTTTGATCCCAATACTCTTCGGGCATATCGGCGTACGTCTTCATGCAGTTCTCCCTAATATCGCTCTCCACGCGTATATCGATCATCACCCTCATGTAGGCCCAAAGATGATCCTCCCAGGAGCTGCAGACGTGCAACAGTGGTTGCAAGTTACCCGAATACGCGGCAACAGCAGCCTTTTCGAACTTATTCAAAGTTTCCTTTTGCAAACCAAAATACGTTAATTTAAGCACAAAACCATGGGATATAAGCACTTACAACATCGCAGTATTTCCACGCCATGGCTTTCCAAATATCGCGATTCTCGTTTCCTTCGATATCCTTGTATTTCACCTCTTCGGTTTCCATCGCGTTGCTGTTATCCACCTCTTCGTCCTCTTGGTTCATGGGATCTTCCAAGTTCGGGTTGTGGTAAAGCTTCCAACCTTCCAAAAGAGCTGCTCTCCACGAATGTCCGCAATTGCCGCACAACTAAAAATCAATCAAATCTTCAATAACTTTCATAATTCTTCATACAATGTCAAACCTTTTGTGCTGCTTCCAATTTTCCGCATCTGATCTCTTGAAAGATCTTATGACACAACCTCCTCTCATCCTCCATGTCCAAATCATGCAAAGGCAACTTCTCGTAATGAGGAGCATCAGCATCCAAATGCTTAACAATGGTTCTACTCGATTCAAACACTATTGTCTCCTTAGATTTCAGCTGATGCAAAGTGTTCTCCCAGCCGACAGTGCTATCAGAGAAATGCAGCACTTCATCATCCCTCTGAGCGGCATTGCTCTCCAACCAATCAATCACCAGTTGACTCTCCCTCACCAAAGCGTCCCTTTTAAACAGAGACAACATGCAATACCTCTCACTCTGACCAAAGTATATAGGCATATCCTCCTCCTCCATCGCAGTATCACCCAATCTGTTCCCGTACAACACGTAAATCAACCTCCAAGTGTTCCTCTCGTTCTCCAACCACAAATCCGAATCTCCCGTCGAAGACACCTTAGATTTCAACCCCTTGATCACATTCAAAGAGTCCGAACAACACCTGGACATCTCGGCGATCACATTCAAAATCTCATTGCTCTCCGAAGCGGTTTGCAGCACTTCAAAGAATTCCATATAAAGACTATCAGTTGTGTTCTTCCAAGGCTCATTCGATCTTATAATCGATCCAGTCAGTGTTTTGTTCTCGTTCAACACAGCATTGAAACTCTCATTGTAGAATGTGCTTTCATCTGTGAAGAGTTTCATCTCGGACTCACTCAAATCTATGGACAACTGAAGGTTCTGCTTCCTCAATTGTTTTGCACCTCTGCGAAAGATGTTCTTGGACTTGGAGGCTACAGCCTCGTCCAGAAGACGCACCGATCTATCCAAGTCGATGTCCATGGTTTCACGTTAAACTAAACTAAAGACGAACGAAAGGAAAACATTTAAATTTACTGCTGCCGAAGAGCGCGTATTTTTTCTGCTAATTTGAGGTTACCGACTGTTACAAACATGGCCCAAACCCAATTACGCAACACATGTTACATGTGAGTTTGGAGGAATGCATACGTGGCGTAATTTGAATTTATATTGATCCTTTAATCTGCTTGATCTTAAGCGTAGATTACAGCTTCTAATTAAATCTGAATGGACTAAGATTCGTTATTTTCTTCTTCAGATTATTTGCATTTAGATTGGAGTTTGCTTTCATAATTGGAATGAAGACTTTTCTTTTTTAATCTAAGTATTAAATTAGTTTTAGTAATAATTTATTTGCCTCAACTTTTAAATCCTTATAAAATTCTTATAGTTAACTACTTTGTTTAAATGTTTAGTAAAACTTTATAATACTTATACTTATTTGTAACAAATTATTCAATCATTTTTAAGGAATTTACACTTCTTTGATTAACAATTATCAAAATACAAGTTCAAGAGCAAAGCCTTGTTTAAACTTTACTTACAAAACTTGTATAAACATCTGTACTCTAAATACAGTAAGAACAGACAATTGGTGCACTTTGCATGTGTTTATTCAGTCGATTTAAATGCAATTAAGGTACGACACATTTCGAGCTTCGAGTGCAAATGCAATTCGTGCACACCTTTTTCTTGTTCGTTTGGGAAATACGGAAATAGTGCAATTACCAAGTTGAATTATTCTTCACTTTTTTTTTCGTTGTTGTTGTAGACTGCAAAGAATAACTATTAAATAAAATTGTGAGCAGAAGAGGAAGAAATGAATGAGGAGTTCACATTGTCTGCACGGACTTCCCATACGGATTTCTCATTGAATTATTATTACGACACAGAGGGAATCATACTTTACGTGTTTAATACAAACTCTCATTAAGGAATGATTACATTAATTTCTTCGCGTCTCGCGCAACAAGTGCGAAGATTCTTAAGTAATTCTTCAATTTCGTTGAGGAATTGTTTCTGTTTTAATTTAGTTAAAACTAGATCAAATTTATTGAATAAAAATAGAAATTATTTCATTTTCTTTTTGGAATTATTTCAAATTAATTTGAAAATTTTTTGAGATATTTTTTTTGTGATTACATAAGTTACGCAAATTTTGATACTTTTACGTAATGATAAATAAAAATTAGATATCAAAAACTGTATAAAAGGACTCAAACTAATTTCAATTTTTTTTTAATAATTAGTGATAAATATAGCAAAGTAATAAAACTTAGTAGTTACATATGAAAAAAAAAAAGATTTTAATTACATTAAAAGAAATTTCAACATTTTCACCAAATTTGAAATAATTAATCTGAATATAATAATAAATATGTTTGAGATTTTCAAAATTATGATTTGTTTTTATTAAAAAATAACAAAATTTTTGTAAAAACATACATTATTTCATAGTTACTCTAGGTTAGCTATTGTTATTTTATGATTTTGTTATGTTAGATTATGTAACTAAATCATTACATAATCTAACATAATCTAGGTTAGATTATTTTAACATAATCTAGGTTAGATTATCTTAGAATATGTAATAATTAGGTTAGGTAATTATAGATTATGTCATAGTTATTCTAGGTTAGGCTAGATTATGTTATTTTATGAGTTTGTTATGTCAGATTATGTAATGATTAAGCCAGGTTAGATTATCTTAGGATATTTCATGATTAGGTTAGGTAATCATAGAGTATGTCATAGTTATGCTATGTTAGCTTATCATAGATTACAATCTGATTAGGTACCTAATTACAATTGTTTAGTAAAGTTTGTATTGTTTCCTGTACACTAGATAAATTCTTTCTTCCAATAACCATAAATAAGTTGCAATATTCTCAACAAATTTTCAATTAAAATTATAAAATAATTGAATAAGAATTGTAATTAAAGTACAAGTAAAAAAAGGAACAACAATAATTTTATTCGTTTATGTTATTTTATGATTTTGTTATGCCAGCTAGGTTAGATTATCTTAGAATATAACACGATTAGGTTAGGTAATCATATATTATGTCATTGTTATGATAGGTTAGGTTATATTATGAATTTATTAATCTTGTTAAGTTAGATTATATACTGATTAACTTATGTTAGGTTATGTATTACGTTAGGTTATGTTATCATAGATTGCAACCTGATTTGGTTGGTACCTAATTGCAATTGTTTAGTAACATTTGAATTGTTTCCTCTTCACTCGATTTTTTTCCAATAAAATGAGTTGCAATATTCTCAACAAATTTTATATTAATGTTACGAATATTGAACAAAAATTGTAAAAATTGCAAGAAAAAAGCAACAATAATTTTATTAGTTCATGTTAATTTATGATTTTGTTATGTCAGATTATGTAATGATTAAGCTAGGTTATATTATCCTAGAATATGTCATGATTAGGTTAGGTAATATGTCATAGTTATGCTAGTTTAGGTCAGATTATGTTTTTACTAATTTTGTTAAGTTAAATTATATAATGATTAAGCTATGTTAGGTTATGTCACGATTAAGTTAGGTTAGGTTATATTAGCCTATGTTATGATTACAATAGGTTAGGTTATCATAAATTGCAACCTGATTAGGTACCTAATTGGTATTGCTTAGTAATATTTGTATAGTATTTATTAATGTTGCAAAATAATTGAACAAAAATTGTAAAATTTGCAAGAAAAATTACTCACCCATAATTTTATTAGTTCATGTTACTTTATCATTTTGTTATGTCAGATAATATTGTAACCTATCTTCATCATTACATATCATTACTAGAATATGTCATGATTAGGTTAGGTAATCATAGAATATGTCATAGTTATGCTAATTTAGGTTAGTTTATATTTACGAATCCTGTTAAGTTAGGTTATATTAGGTTATGTTATGACTTCGTTAGGTTAGGTTATCATAAATTGTAACCTGAGTAGGTATTTATTTGCAATTGTTTAGTAAAATTTGTATAGTTTCATGTATACTAGATTAATTATTTTTTTACCAATAACAATGAAAGAAGTTGCAACAAATTTTAAATTGAAATTACAAAATTGTAATTAAAGTGCAAGCGAAAAAAAAAATGAACAACAAAAATAATTTTATTCCTTGCGGCTTCCAGGATTCTCGAATGAATTGTGTTCCAATTACATCGAAAGAAGTGTGCAAGATTGATCCGTGCATTTCCGTAAACATTTTTTTCGTTTGTCCGAATAAAAGAAGAAAGAGATGCTGAATGCGAAACTGGATAAGATGAAGCGAGATGGATATATTCTATTCCTCAATGTTAAGCTCACTTTGTGCCTCTCTCGTCCGAGGAAACTGCAATCTAGCATGATTTATCGAATATTCATAATAAATGTTTAAATTACTTCGTCGTCGGTGGAAAGTAAAGCGATTGATTTTATTTATACACACACACACCATTAATATTATGGTTTACACGTATATATACGTGCATATTTGTGAACGTCTATGTAATATTATTATTATTATTATCATCATTGCTGCATTCGATTAAGTGCGACTGGTAAGCTCGCATTACAGTTACAATATCATCGAAATAATTGCATTGATTTCAATAATTTGCAAATGATTAAGATCGAACTGTAATGTGGGGAAACCTTGAAAAAAAGTTTAGAAAAGTAAACGTTTCAGGTATGAGAAAAATACTTGATAAAAGGAGACAAGACACGAGACTGTCTAATCCTTCACATCTCTCTCTAATTAATATCTCGCTCTCTTTGCTTCATTTGTTCTTTTCTTATTGATTTCTGCATGCTTCGATTCTTGTGTTTTTTTTTATTTAATTTCATTTGTCTTCGAGGAGGGAAGGAGCAAATCCTTTTGGTTCGGCGCCGCTGCGGTTTTCGCTCCTAATTCACTTCTTTTCTTTTCATTTTGTGCCATTACAATGCACGTACGACCGATTACATAACAATTGCGTAATTGGTATGCGAGTGTATATTACACGTATCTCCATCATAGTGTGTGTATGTGTGTGTTTATGCGAGCTGCAAACAAGGTCCATGACTATTGATTTATATTTTCTTCTTTTTTTTTTTGAAAATGTCTATAATAAGTGCAATGTTACGTAAAGAGTTAACTGCACTCGTGTAATAATGCGATAATTAGCTGGATTTTTAAATAAATTTGCCTCCACGTAATATACCTGTGTGTAGTAATCATTTTATTTATGTACGTAAACAAAAAGGTGCAACGCACCTTTTTATATTTCCTACCATTATTATTTAATACATTACATTTATGCAATATGACGATTTGCTGTCTTTGCACTACGTATTTCGATGGGGTTTTCTTTTTGTTTGTTTTTTTTTTTTGGTTGTTGTGGACGCAATAAAAATTCCATCACGAAGTGATTTCGTCGAAATAATTATGTTAATTTGCATTGTACCAAAAGCTTGTTACGGTTATTGACCCATGCTGTTTGCACTCCTTTACGTTTCTTTGTTACAGCTTCATTTCGACTCGAGTGTTAAATCGCAATACTGATGAATTGATGAAAGGTTATTTTATGGTTAGGTTATTTTATCTTAAGATATGTCATGATTCTGTTAGGTTAGGTTAGATTATAATAGATTGTGTAATGGTTAAGTTAGGTTAGATAATCTCAGAATATGACATGATTTGGTTAGGCGATCATAGGTTATGCTGCTTTAGGTTTGTTTATGTTATTTTATGATATATGTATTGATTAAGTTAGTTTAGATTATGTAATAATTAAACTAGTTTAGATTATCGTAGAATATGTCATGATTAGATTAGGTAACCATAGATTATGTCATAGTTACATAAGTAAGTAAGGTTGAAATGTAATGATTAAGCTAGATTAGATATGTTAAGTTAAGTTAATATTGAATTCCATAATCAGAATTGTTAAGAAAGCTTTAATTTTTGGAATAATATCAAAATATTGTTGAAATATGTTGTATTAGGTTAGGAATAAACAAGTGTATTTATGATAGGTTACGATTAGACAAGGTTAGTTACGTCAAATATGTTAGGTTAGGTCAAAGTTGACGTTTCCATAGGATTATATAACATGATTAATTTAGGTTAGGCTAGTTTAGTTTATAAACAAATCATTCTGTAATAATTAAGTTTAATAATACGGTGATATTATATTGTTAAAATTGCAGCAAGTTTAGATTATATTAGGTTAAGTTTAGTGAAGGTTAGATTAATGTATTTTTTTTTATTAAATTATGGTACTTTAGGTTTAAAATTATTTATGTTAGATTAGATCAATATAAAATAGGGATTAACTTGAATTTTGAATTGGATTTAAGTTTTAAATAAGGAGAAACATTAAACAGTAACTTCAATTGATTATTAATTCCAAAGTTCTAAACTATTTGAATACTTTTTTCTTAAATTTCCTTCTTGCAAAATCATTCTAAGAAATAACATTTTGATCATTTTCTTAAAAATAGTATTTAATTTTTTTAAAAACCTTCAAGTATTTATGTTCTTTTTGTAGTTTCTTCATTGAAAATCTTGGAAATAAAGGAAGAAATTTGACTAATATTTGACTGAATGAACAGGATTTGAATTTAATGTAAATCCTTAAAGTATTTGGGTAACTTTATGGATTTCCTCATTGCAAAATCTTTCTTAGAATTAGAAACTGGTAAAACTTGTACATTTTCAAGTACTTGGTAAATTTAATTGAAAAAAAAATTGTATTAAATATTGATTTTGAAAGTTCCAATGTATTTGGGTTATTTGTTTCTTTGCAAATTCTTCTTAGAAATAAAGTGCAGAAAAATCTGGAAATAATGCTGTATCATGTTCAAAATGTGTAAAAACTAATATTTGAATCAATAAGAACAGGATTTAAATCAATTTAGATCTAAAAGTATTAGGGTACTTTATTTTCCAATTCCTTAGTGCAAAACAATTTTTGGAAATAACGAAATTTACAATTTGGAAAGAATCTCTATCATTTCATGATGTATAGGTACTAATTATAAATATAAAAACAAACAGAATTTATAGTTTTAAAAATCTTAAAGCATTTATGTACTTTTTGTAGTTTCTTCTTTGGAAATCTTAGAAATAAAGGAAGAACCTTGACTAATTTTTGAATGAATGATTATGATTTAAATTGGATCTAAAGCCTTAAAGTATTTGGTAAATTTTTACATTTCTTCATTGCAAAATCATTCTTAGTATTAGAAACTAGAAAACTTGTACATTTTCAAGTAATCAGTAAAGATAATTGAAAGAAAGATTTTGTTCAATATTGATTTTGAAAGTCCCAAAGTATTTGGTTAATTTTTCTCTTTGCTAAATTGCAGAAAAATCTGGAAATAGATTGGATCTAAATCCTTAACGTATTTGGGTAATTTTTACATTTCCTCATTGCAAAATCATTCTTAGAATTAGAAACTAGTAAAACTTGTACATTTCAAGTAATTAGTAAAGATAATTGAAAGAAAGATTTTGATTAATATTGGTTTTGAAAGTCCCAAACTATTTTAAATTTTTCTCTTTGCATAAGTGTAGTAAAATCTGGAAATAATGCTGTATCATGTTCAAAATATGTAAGAACTAATATTTGAATGAATGAACAGGGTTTGGATTGTATCTAAAGTATTTGGTTAATTTTTACATTTCCTTATTGCAAAATCATTCTTAGAATTAGAAACTAGTAAAACTTGTACATTTTCAAGTAATTAGTAAAGATAATTGAAAGAAAGATTTTGTTGAATATTGATTTTGAAAGTCCCAAAGTATTTGGGTAATTTTTCTCTTTGCTAATGTGCAGTAAAATCTTCCTTCTTCTTCTTCCTTCCCCCTTCTTCATTTGGCTTAACAGTAAAATCTGCAAAATAATGCTGTATCATGTTCAAAATGTGTATGAACTAATATTTGAATGAATGAACAGAATTTAGATTGGATCTAAATCCTTAAAGTATTTGGGTAATTTTTACATTTCCTCATTACAAAATCATTCTTAGTATTAGAAACTGGTAAAACTCGTACATTTTCAAGTAATTAGTAAAGATAACTGAAAGAAAGATTGTATTGAATATTGATTTGAAAGTCCCAAAGTATTTAGGTATTTTTCTCTTTGCAAACACTTCTTGGAAATAAAGTGCAGTACAATCTTTAAATAATGCTGAATCATTGTATAAAAAGTAATATTTGAATCAATATGAACAGGATTTAAATCAATTTACATCCTGAAAGTATTAGGGTAATTTTTTCATTGCAAAAAGAAAAAAACATTCTTGGAAATAAGGAGATTTACAAACTGGAAAAAAATCTGTATCATTTCATAAATAAACAAACAGGATTCGAATTGGATTAAAAAAAAACCCAAAAGTATTTGGGTACATTTTCACTTTATCTTTTACAATTCTCAGAAATATTTCATTCGGAAAAATCCGCCTTAATCCATTGAAAATGACTTTGAAAAGTACTTGCGTTTTTTTTTTGTTGTTGTTATAATGTTCACTTCTCCTGCACATGCATATTCAAACAATAACCGTTCTTTTTGCATCCATCTCCTTCCCGAACACTGCTGAATCGATAGTCCTGTCTCTGTCGAGATAACGGATGTGGATCGGTGCAGAGGAAGGAAAACCGAAGGATATCTGCAGCCAGCAAACGGCAGAATCGAAATGGCAATTAATAAATAATGTTAATGAAATTTGAAGGATACAAATGGACTGTGTGTGTGAGTATATTACGCGGCATCAACGAAAAAAACGTGATGTCGAGAGATCTGCGTAATTTCGCCGCGCTTCGAAAGTGTCGGAATACTGAAAAAAAAAGAGCGGCATTATCCATTCACGTGTACATAATTCAGAATCACGATCGAGAAACTTCTGTTTGAGTGTGTGTTAGGTACGTACGTGCGAACGTATCCTGTCTACGTACGATACTAAACGCAAAGTCGGAGATGAAGAAGTGGAATAGAGCTGCGAAGAGAAAGACGATATTGGATTGTCCAGTTGCAGCAGACTGAGATGGAAGGAACGAACGGCGAAGAGAAAAAAAAATCTATAAATAAATGGCGCCCTTGACCTATTACGATTTATACAAACAAAAATATTGTCGTATAACAGTAATAAGTTGCATATAATTTGCAATTGCAATTTTTTCTGTATCCACCTTTTT
>NW_017095604.1:32338-57930 GCF_001412225.1 Nicrophorus vespilloides
TTTTTATATGTATTCTAATGTACCGACATACCTAAAACAAGGACAAAGCGTATCTGGAAGAGAAAGAACGAACGGAGTTTAGATAGAGACGGAGGAGTGAGCGAGAAGGACAGGACGAAGACTGCGAGGAACGCACGAGGTGTTGTGCACTTTTATCATAATTCTTATGCATAAGGTCGCGTGATTTTGCTCGTGCATCTCGTAATACCATTCCTCCAGTTGCGTTTCATTCCTCAATTCATCCATCTATCACCTCATTGTTTCCATTCACTTACTTACGCACTTCCAAATCCTCAATTTTGTTACCTAATCCTGCAGGATAATCCTCTTTCTGATCGTCCTTATACGACCTCGCCGCGACTCGTTTCCCACGCGTTTCGCATGCGACTCATTTAGATTGCAGTAAAACACCTTAATCACTATGTTTAAACGACGCTAACTATCATTACTATGTGTGTCGATTCAATCAGTTAAATCACCACTTACGCATCCACTTTTAAACGACCAACATTTTCATTGTTAATACGATTTTCAATTTTAACAAACCAACTCGAAAACAATTATTTAATCATATTTTCAATTACGCATCTTTTAATGTAACAATTGCTATATAATGTTAATTATTTTTAATGCTATGACGATTTTTCGCAATTTATTGTATAATTCACGTTTTGTCTAATTACTCATTAACTACAGCTGCTTAGATAATTCAAATTGTATATTAAACATAATTTATTTTTTTTTCCCAGATTGTTATTTCCAAGAATGATTTTGCAACAAGGAAATGGAAAATATGAAGTACCCAAATACTTTGGGACTTTAAATAAAATCAATATTCTAAAAATGATTTTGAGTCAAGATTCTTCCTTTTTCCAAGGTTTTCAATGAAGAAACTACAAAAAGAACATAAATACTTGAGGACTTTTTAAAAATTAAATCAATGGGACTTTCAAATCTTCACTCTCTTCACATTTTATTGAATTACTCGTTAATTACTTAAGCTATTTAGATAATTTAAATTGCATATTAAACATAATTTGATTACGCCTATTAATAGATTTATACTTTTCGTAGTTTGTTTAATATAAGCTGTCAAAGTAAAATATTTGAAGTTAAAAACAAGTGACTTCACTTTTTATTTAACTAGTCATAAACTATTTATACTAATTATATCGTTCAATATACAAATTAAAGATAATTTTACAATCTTTAAAAAAATCTTTGTTCAACTGCCTACAATTTGATACAAAAAATATTATATAATGTTAATTATTGACAAAACTATGACGATTTTTCGCAATTTGTTTTACAATTCACGTTTTGTCTAATTACTCCTCACCTAATTGAGTTACTTAGGTAATTCAAATTGTATATTAAAGATAATTTAATTTTTTTTTCCCAGATTGTTATTTCCAAGAATGATTTTGCAATGAGGAAATGGATAATATAAAGTACCCAAATACTTTGGGACTTTAAATAAAACCAATATTCTAAGAATGATTTTGCGATGAGGAAATATAAAAAGTTACCCAAATACTTTAAGGATTTAGATTCAATTGAAATCCTGTTCATTCATTCAAATATTAGTCAAGTTTCTTCCTTTTTCCAAGATTTTCAATGAAGAAACTACAAAAAGAACATAAATACTTGAGGACTTTTTAAAACTTAAATCAATGGGACTTTCAAATCAATATTCGACACAATCTTTCTTTAAATTATCTTTAGTAATTACTTGAAAATGTACAAGTTTTAGCCAGTTTTTAATTCCAAGAATGATTTCGCAATGAGGAAATCCAAAAAATTACCCAAATACTTTAAGGATTTAGATTCAATTGAAATCCTGTTCATTCATTCAAATATTAGTCAAGATTCTTCCATTTTCCACTTTTTAAAAATTAAATCAATGGGACTTTCAAATCTTCACTCTCTTCACATTTTATTGAATTACTCGTTAATTACTTAAGTTATTTAGATAATTCAAATTGCATATTAAACATAATTTGATTACGTTTCTAATAAGCCTATTAGTAGGTTTATAATTTTCGTAGTTTGTTTAATATAATCTGTCAAAGTAAAATATTTGAAGTTAAAAACAAGTGTCTTCACTTTTTATTTAACTACTCATAAACTATTTATACTAATTATATTGTTCAATAAACAAATTAAAGATAGCTTTACAATTTTAAAAAAAATCTTTGTTCAATTGTCCACAATTTGATACAAAAAAATATTATACAATTGCGTTTCTAATAAGCCTACCATCCGATTGATGATTTGCGTAGTTCGTTTGTTATAAGTTGTCAAAGTTGAGTTACAGATTGAAAACAAGAGTCTTCACTTTCTATTTAATTACTCATAAACCATGCATACTAATTATAACGTTTAATATTCTAATTATAGATAGAATTATAATATTTGCAATGAGCCTACTACCGGGTTTGTGATTTTCGTAGTTCTCTTGTTATAAACTGTCAAATTAGAAAATGCACTCTCTTCACATTTTATTGAATTACTCATTAATTACTTGAGTTATTTAGATAATACAAATTGTATAATAAAAATAAATTAATTTTGCTTCTAATATCAGATTAGTGATTTACGTACTTCGTTTGTTATAAGCTTTCAAAGTTGAGTTATAGATTGAAAACAAGAGTCTTCACTTTTTATTTAATTACTCATAAACCATGCATACTAATTATAACGTTTAATATTCTCATTATAGATAGAATTATAATATTTGCAAGGAGCCTACTGTCAAGTTTGTGATTTTCCTAGTTCTCTTGTTATAAACTGTCAAATTAGAAAATGCACTCTCTTCACATTTTATTTAATTACTCATTAATTACTTAAGTTATTGAAATAATTCAAATTGTATATTAAAAATAATTTAATTGCGCTTCTAATAAGTCTACCATCAGATTGGTGATTTGCGTAGTTCATTTGTTATAAGCTGTCAAATTTAAGTTATAAAATAATTTAGGTTGAAAACAAGTGTCTCCACTTTTTATTTAATTACTCATAAATCATGCATGTTAATTATATCGTTCAATATACCAATTATACATAAAATTACAATCTTTTCAATGAAACTACTTTCAAATTTGTGGTTTGCCAAGTTCTTTTGTATAAACTATCAAATTTGAAAATGCAGTCTTTTAATAAACTAATTAAAGATAAAATTATAACATTTTTAATGAGCCTACTATCAACTTTATGATGATGATGGTTCATTTGTTATAAGTTGTCAAACTTGACATTTCACTTTTTTCGAATTTGATTTAATTACTCAATAACCATTCGTTCTTTGATAATATTAATTAAAGATAATAATGTAACATTTCAATTAAAACTACTTACAGATTAATTTTATTATATTACAAATTGAAATTTCATATTTTATGTAGACATTTCATAATATTGATCTTACCAAATTTTTTGGAAATTTCTTGATACGAAAATGTAAAAATTACGTAAAAATTTTAAACTTTGTTTATCTTAAGAAAATGCATCTTTGCAGATGCAGAAGAACTTTTGAATGGAATATTTTTTTCGATAGATGCGATCTTTATGAAATGTCTCGATATGCAAATGGAAATGCACCCACTCCGATGAATAAATCAATGTTAACTGCAACTCGAGTTATTTCTCTTTCCTTCATTCCTTTTTTTATTTATTTATATTATTTTCCTTTTTTTTCTTCATTAAATAATATAATAATAATGCACATTGCTTTATATATATATATACACAAACACGTGAAAGGCACATGCATTTATTATCGACGACAGAAGAATGAAAAGAGACGCAAGAAAAACCGTTTAGCCTTAAACATTAATATAATACAGTATGCGTTGCATTACTAGACTGTATTTTTTAAATACGTACATTTGCTACTGATTTTCTTACTAAGAAAATTGTTTGTTTTTCTTATAAATTCAGTTTTATATATCAACAATTTTTACATTTATTCTATAAAAATAATTAACTAATTTGATTATTACGTTTACAATAATTTAATTTTGTTTTTATAAAACTTTGTTTTATTAAATGAGGTTAGGTTAAGTCAGGTTATGTCATTTCATAGTATGTAAGGTTACTTTAGGTTTGGTGTCACTTGAATTAGAATAAATAAGTTATTTTTCTAATTAGGCTATGTTACATTAGATGAAGTCAGTTTAAAATATATTATTTTAGGTTATATCATTACATTAGAAATTAAGTTAAGTCAGTTTATTTATTATGTTAGGTTGTCTTACCTTAAGCCTGATAAAGATATGTCTTTATTTGGTATAGTAAAGTCAGGTTATATTTTGTCATATTATGTAAGGTTAGATTAGGATGAGTGAGGTTAGTTTAAAAAAGTATCAATTGAGTTAGGTTACATTACATTTTTCAAGATCGCATTTTCAACCGCTGTGATATTATGTTGTGGCGGATATATACGCCGTTCGTCCGCAATTAACGTTTTTTTTATTGAAGTTAGGTTAGTTGGATAAAGATAGGTTATTTTAGTTTTGGTTAGGTTATCATATAGTTATATCCCATAGGATTACAAATGAATGAAAATAATTGTGTCCATGTACATTTCTCAATTGATTGAATATATTTGGTAATATTTGTAATTAGGTTAGGTAATGTTGGGGAATGTAAGTTTATTTATGGTTATTTTATCACAAATTAATATATTTAAAAAATTCTGACTGTGTAATTAACTGTGTAAATGATAGGACGGATATATCCGCCATTCATCCATAATTGACGTTTCATTGAAGTTAGGTTAGTCGGATAAAGATAGGTTATTTTAGTGTTGGTTAGGTTATCATATTGTTATATCCTATAGGATTACAAATGAATGAAAATATTGCTGTGTAAATGATAGGACGGATATATCCGCCATTTGTACGCAAGTGACAGTTTATTGACAGTTTAGGTTAGACTGATAAAGATAGATCATTTTAGTTTTGACATTGCTGTATCCTATAGATGCTTTAGAATAATTGTGTCCATGTCAATTGTTTCAATAGATTTAGTTTTATTTGTAATTAGGTTAGGAATTGTGAGATTATTTATGGTTATGTTATCATAATCTTAGGTTATGTAAAGTTAGATTAGTATATGTGCGATAAGTGTCAATTAAGTTAGGTCACATTAGATTAAGACAATTAGGTTAGTTTTGTTAAGGTTAGGATATGTAAGGTTATAAAGGATTAGTAAAATACAGAGATAATCAATAAAATTAGAAATGTCAACTTATTGATAATTACTTTGAATTGATTAATTTCTTCGCCTTTTTTTTATTCTAACATAAATTACAAAAATGATGAATTATTTACGAATGAAAGTGTTCATGTTTGCTGATTCACATTGAACAAACAGAATGTACATAAACAAATTCAAATTTAACGTTTATTTTTCTATAAAAAAAAGTGCGCATTATTATATTTATTATTTATATATTTCCTCTCTATTCCTTTCTCTGGTGAAAGATCAAAGAGAAAGGACAGATCAGATCGGCAGAGACACGTTGTTTTCGATCTGCGTTCCTTTTGTTCTGCAGTCTCGAATTAATTATGGTTATCACGTTTAGCCGCAAATTATGATCCAGAAAACCGACCTAGTCGGTTTTGGAGATGCCGGATCGACGTCGACAAAAAGCACCAACAACAAACGAAACGAAACAAAAGAAAACAAGTGGCACACGCTTTAAAGGTACTCGCATAACAATCGTGGCATCCGCATGAATAATGCATTTCGGATGGAACGAAAAGGACGAAAGGAAAGGAACGCGAATAGAAGTGGACGAAAGGAAAAGGGAAGGATGAGAAAGCCTATTTTGGTTCGAGTTTTTCGTACAATCCACGCGATGATCCATCCATCCATGGTATTTCTATTAACATTGCAAATCGCCGAAAAAACATTTTGATATTTTTTTTTTCATACCAAACATCTTCACTACAATTTCGACTGTTACAAATGTAACAAATCTCAAACATTTAGCTTTAATTAGAATACTCATTCATAATTGTAACTTGTATAGTTATTGAGAAAATCGCTGCTTTGTGAAGATACTTCAACTTTGACAGTTAATAACTAGAAATGGGCAATAGTTACAAATATGACAAATGGCACATTAGAAAGCCCTAACATTTAGCTTTAATTTGCGTGCTTACTCATAATTGTGTCTTAAACATTTATAGAGAAAATTGATGATTTGTGAAGACACTCATTTAATTATTATTCAAATTTTATAAATAAAAGTATAAAAGACAAATTTTGTAAAAAAAAAAATCTGTAGATTCTAATCGAATTACGGAATGTAATTTAATTTTGCTATTATTTCTATGTTACTTTCAAATTTA
Organism: Nicrophorus vespilloides; assembly: GCF_001412225.1. Lineage (NCBI taxonomy): Eukaryota > Metazoa > Arthropoda > Insecta > Coleoptera > Silphidae > Nicrophorus > Nicrophorus vespilloides. The sequence continues at coordinate 38,698 of NW_017095604.1, forward strand.
TTATATTTTTATTTGTTACGTGTCAATGAAGATATGCAAATGTGATGTTGTTTCTTTTTTTGTGTATATATATAAAATTTATAATAATAGAAACGGAACGTTTTAATTCACTAAACGATGTTTCAGATACACGTGCCGATTTCCATGATTAATGTGGATTACCTGGTCAGATTTTGAATAACAAAAATTAAGAAAAAAAAAATATTAAAAGTTCAAGTTTGCATGACATTTTGACCGTTGCACAGGTTCTGCATGAGACAAACAAAACTAAATTCTTGTTAATACATCCGTTTAAATTTATATTCGTCTATTCATAAATGAATAACAGTCTAACTAATATATAAAAAGTTCCATGGAAAATGAATGATTTGTTAGTTCTGATTTATACAAATTTCTTTAGAAAAAATAATATTTTTCATTAAAAAAATAATACTTTAATTAATTGCATAAGTTTACTGAAACGAGATGAAAAAGATGTTAATAACTTACATAAAAATTCTAAGAATTCATTAATTTCTTTGAAATTTCAATATCAAATTTTTGAAACAGTTTTGTAAGAATGATACTGAAAGTAAAAACTTCTTAATTTTGAAGATGATAATGTAGGGTGCACGCATTTAGTGAAATGAAACGATTTTTTTTGTTAATCAAAGCAAAAAAGTTTATTAAAATATGTGATTTATTAGATATTATAAAAGTCTACAAATTCGTTCATTTTTTTGAAATTTTACTATCAAATTTTGAAAAAGCTTTGTAAGAATCATACTGAAAGTAAAAACTTCATCTTTTTAGAGAATGAGTATGGAGGGTGCATGCATTGAGTGAAATGATTTATACAAATTTCTTTAGAAAAATAATATTTTAATTAATTACAAAAGTTTACTGAAACAAGTGATTTATTAGTTATTATTAATCAAAATTTGAAGTATTGAAAAAGATGTTACTAAATTAGATAAAAAGTCTTAGAATTCATTCATTTTTTTCAAATTTAAATATCAAATTTTGAAACAGTTTTGTAAAAATGATACTGAAAGTAAAAAATTCTTCATTTTAAATATGATAATGTAGGGTGTACGCATTTAGTCAAATGAAACGATTTTTTTTGTTAATTAATGCAAAAAAGTTTATTGAAATTTATTAGATATTATAAAATACATGAAAAAGTCTACAAATTTGTTATTTTTTTTAAATTTTATTTTCAAATTTTGAAACAGTTTGAAAAAATGATACTGAAAGTAAAAACTTTTTAATTTTTAAGATGAAAATGTAGGGTGCACGCATTGAGTGAAATGAAGCGACTTTTTTTTTAATCAAAGCAAAAAAGTTTATTGAAATGTGTGATTTATTAGATATTATAAAATACATGAAAAGTCTAAAAATTCGTTAATTTTTTTGAAATTTTACTTTCAAATTTTGAAACAGTTTTGAAAGAATGATACTGAAAGTAAAAACTTCTTCATCTTAAATATGATAATGTAGGGTGCACGCATTTAGTGAAATGAAACGATTTTTTTTGTTAATCAAAGCAAAAAAATTTATTAAAATATGTGATTTATTAGATATTATAAAATACATGAAAAAGTCTAAAAATTCGTTATTTTTTTTTAAATTTAAATATCAAATTTTGAAACAGTTTTGTAAAAATGATACTGAAAGTAAAAAATTCTTCATTTTAAATATGATAATTTAGGGTGCACGCATTTAGTGAAATGAAACGATTTTTTTTGTTAATCAAATGAAAAAAGTTTATTAAAATGAGTGATTTATTAGATATTATAAAATACATGAAAAAGTCAAAAAATTCGTTCATTTTTTTGAAATTTCAATATCAAATTTTGAAACAGTTTTGTAAGAATGATACTGAAAGTAAAAAATTCTTGAGGGTGCGCGCATTTACTGAAATGAAGCGACTTTTTTTTAATCAAAGCAAAAAAGTTTATTGAAATGAATGATTTATTAGATATTATAAGATACATGAAAAAGTCAAAAAATTCGTTCATTTTTTTGAAATTTTACTTTCAAATTTTGAAACAGTTTTGTAAGAATAATACTGAAAGTAAAAAATTGCGCGCATTTAGTGAAATGAAGCGACTTTTTGTTTAATAAAAGCAAAAAAGTTTATTGAATTGAGTGATTTATTAGATATTATAAAATACATGAAAAAGTCTAAAAATTCGTTCATTTTTTTGAAATTTTACTATCAAATTTTGAAACAGTTTTGTAAGAATAATACTGAAAGTAAAAAATTCTTCATTTTAAAGATGATAATGTAGGGTGCACGCATTGAGTGAAATGAACGACTTTTTGTTTAATCAAAGCAAAAAAGTTTATTGAAATGTGTGATTTATTAGAAAAAGTTTAAAAATTCGTTCATTTTTTTAAAATTTTACTATCAAATTTTGAATTAGCTTTGTAAGAATGATACTGAAAGTAAAAACTTTATCTTTTTAGAGAATGAGAATGTAGGGTGTACGCATTGAGTGAAATAAAGCCAGTTTTTTTTTCTGAATCAAAGCAGATACATTCATGGTCCAGTTCTAATTGGTGATGAGACTATTTAAACAAGTAACAGTATACAAAATCCCTTCCAAACAATCACTTAGCGCCGTATCCTTTCATGGAACTTCACCGAAGCGCTAAACGAACCCTATTACAGAAAAATCATCAAACAGTCGGTGCATTTTTCGAAGCTGATAGTATATTCACGTAGGCGAAGGGGGCGAGAGAATGCCTTGATAAAAGGTATGTTTGATAGAACCACGAAGAAGTTAACAAAGAGAGAGATAGGAAGAAAAAAAACATGAATTTGAAGGTAGGATAGAAGGAAAGAACAACAACAAAACACGCATACATTGAGCGAGAAAGAAGCACAGAATATAAACCGGTGTTGTTTCTAAACGGTTCTTCGAGATTAAAGGGTAGCGTATGAGTAAAACATAACTGTAGTTTGGGATAAAATATAAAAATAGGTCCCTCACCCAGGAAGAAACTCGTTCCACGATAGAGACTCTATCGTATAATAGATTTATAAATACCAACGCTTCTTTGGATTCAGCCTTCGCCTCACATTATATAACTTCTTGTTCCATACAGTTTTTTCTTTAATCTTACATTATTTTTTTTTACCTAATTCCTTCGGGTTTTCCTTCCACAAAGCTCTCTTCCATATATTTTCTGTAATATTTTACGCGGCGCGATGAAGCCATTACTTCTAATTAGTTTTTGATGCAGAGTTGGTGAAGAGAAGAAGGAAATATATGATGACAGGGAGGAAAAGAAAACTATAAATCGAGAGATAACGGGATCGAGATAAGATGTTTTATTTTTTTTGTCGGTAATCTTGTGGGTGAAGATGATGATTATTAATACGCGTTGATGGTTGTTTTCTTCCCTTCGAGAAGTGGAGATGAGATAAACCAGTCGTGTGGCTTCTTTGATCAACAACAACACACACGCACACATAAAAGGAGAGGAGAAGAGAACCCATTGAGAACGGTGATTGAGGAATGCGGAAGATTTTTTTTTTCGTGAAGGGTGCGTAACGGGATCCGCCCTTTTCGGACAGGTTAACCAGACTCTCCCTTTCTTTCAACCCTTTTTTTGCCCATTCTTTGATCATCCGTCACTTTCACCCTTAACGCAACTACATCATGTAAGAACACCTTAAAATTGCTAAAAAAAAGAACACTTTCTTGAAATAATCACAATCGAAATACACATTTTTTTATAATTTACTCAAAATAGCTAAAAATACGTCTAATTACTAAAAAATGACAATAAAACATAGCTAAATCACTTTCACCCTTTATGCAATAATCTTAATCGAAATATCTTTAATAGAAAATATAGAAAATTGCTAAGATAATTTTCATACTTTACAATCAAAATAAAGTAAAAAATACCTTAAATTAATGAAAATCATAGTAATATCACTTTCACTAAAAATACATTTCAAAAAGAAGTTAAAGAATAACAAAAAGTTGTGATACATAAAGTTTCTGGAAGAATTGAAAGAAATATAATTGTAACAAGTCTAGAAATTTTGTTATTTTTAATAGATTGTTAGTAGATATTTCATTTACAAAAATCTTGGAATTTCTAAATAAACATATCAAGGTTACATCACTTTTACTAAAGATACGTTTCAAAACGCATCTAATTATTAAACATGAACAAACGGTTGTAATATGTAAAGATTCTGGAAGAAAAGTAAAAAAATTGTGAATTAAAAGAAATATACTTGCAACAAGTCTACAAATTTTGTTATTTTTAATAGCTTTTTAGTTAATATTTTATTTACAAAAATGTACAGCAAAAAAAACGCAAATAAAACTTGGAATTTCTTCATAAAAATTATAACATATCAAAGTTACATCACTTTTACTAAAGATACGTTTCAAAACGCATTTAATTATTAAACATGAACAAAAAGTTGTGATATGTAAAGATTCTGGAAAAAAAGTAAAAAATTGTGAATTAAAAGAATATACTTGTAACAAGTCTACAAATTTTGTTATTTTTAATAGCTTTTTAGTTAATATTTCATTTACAAAAATCTACAGCAAAAAAAAACGCAAAAAAAATGGAATTTCTACGTGAGAATTATAACAAAGTTAAATCACTTTTACTAAAGATACATTTCAGAACGTATCTAATTATTAAACATAAACAAAAAGTTGTAATATGTAAAGATTCTGTAAGAAAAGTAAAAAATTGTGAATTTAAAGAAATATAATTGTAACGAATCTACAAATTCAGTTGTTTTTAATAATTTGTTAGTTAATATTTCATTTATAAAAATCTACAGCAAAAAAAATGGAATTTCTTCATAAAAATTATAACATATCAAAGTTAGATCACTTTTACTAAAGATACGTTTCAGAACGCATCTAATTATTAAACATGAACAAAAAGTTGTAATATGTAAAGATTCTTGAAGAAAAGTAAAAAAATTGTGAATTTAAAGAAATGCAATTCGTTACGTCTGCAAATTTTGTTATTTTTAATAGTTTTTTAGTTGATATTTCATTTACAAAAATCTACAGCAGAAAAACACAAAAAATATTTGGAATTTCTACATGAAAATTATAATATATCAAAGTTACATCACTTTTACTAAAGATACGTTTCAGAACGCATCTAGTTATTAAACATGAACAAAAAGTTGTAATATGTAAAGAATCTTGAAGAAAAGTAAAAAATTGTGAATTAAAAGAAATACAATTGTAACGAGTCTACAAATTTAGTTATTTTTATGGTTTATTAGTTGATATTTCATTTACAAAAATCTATATCAAAAAAAACACAATTCCAAGTAATTTCTACATAAAAACTAAAACATAACAAAGTTACATCACTTTTAATAAAGATATGTTTAAGAACGCATCTAATTATTAAACATGAACAAAACGTTGTAAACAAAAATAAAATGTTGTAATATGTGAAGATTCTGGAAGAAAAGTAAAACATTGAGAATTTAAAGAAACATAATTGTAACGAGTCTACAAATTTAGTTATTTTTAATAGTTTTTTAGTTGATATTTCATTTATAAAACTCTACAGCAAAAAAAACACAAAAAATACTTGGAATTTCTACATAAAAATTATAACATATCAAAGTTACATCACATTTACTAAAGATACGTTATAAAACGCATCTAATTATGAAACATGAACAAACAGTTTTAATATATGAGAATCTGGAAGAAAAGTAAAATACAATTGTAACGAATCTGCAATTTTTGTTATTTTTAATAATTTGTTAGTTAATACAAAAATGTACAACAAATAACACAAAAAAAAATCATTGCAATTTTTATATAATAACGATAATAAAATCATAGTTATATTACTTTCACAATGCAAATACATAAACTCAATAAAATTGCTAAAAAAAACTAAACTATAAATCATAGTCCAATAATTATCTTCAAAATACAACAATAAATCATAGTTATTTGGAATCGTTTGAAATCGAGACGCTTAAGGCGGAAGAGAACTTTTCTGTGGGAACGACCATTCCAAAAAATCGGGTCTCTCTCGCATTATTTAGCTTGTTTTTTTTTGCTTCTTTTCTTCCCTCTCTTTCTCTAATTTATATCCGTGCACTGGGAAATGCTTAGAAAGAGGCATACGCATATTCCCCACATGGTGTGTGTGTGTATCGCGTCTTCTCCATCTCCTCCACGCCACTTTCCTTTTCATCATCAAAACTTGCATCGTCCAGGGCTATCTCGTTTCACAAATTTTGCGATTGTATCTCGCAAAGAAGTAGAAGATAGAAACCCGCACGCATTTCGTAAAGGTAGATTTTCCTTCTTTCTTTCTTTTTGATTAATAGTCCTTTAGCTCCTCTTTTTTTCTGCTCCCTCTACCGCGTCAGGTGTTCGGCAAGGATGCGGTTTTTCCTCAAGATCTCCTCTCCCTTTCTATAAATACGCTTTTTTTTTCATCTTGTGTGTTGTTTTTTTTTGGCCGGTAGCTGAAAGCAAAAGTTTTTTTTTTCCGTTGTTGTTGCCCAAAAATTATGTGTAAATAATTTTGATTGATCGTCCAATTACAAGGGGCTGATGAATTATTCTCACCACGGCTGTCGCTGTGAATTTGTTTTTTTTTCTTATTTTGGTATTATTGAAATGGTTAATTAAGGGATCTTCGATGGGAATTTTCAAAAATTTCGAATCGACGTGAGATGGCACAAAATATGTAGTTTTTTTTTTCATAATTTCATAAAGTTAAGCAACGTTTATTGACGATAATATTCGGATGTAATAACTAATTTAATAGAATTTAGCAATTTTTAATTATATAATATCTAGTGACTGTAAAACTCAATTGTTTATTTGTTAATACCTAAAGGGTTTTCAATAATTCTCAACATTTTTGTATACCAATGTCCTTGAATCATTGCCATCATCATCTTCTTTTTTTATAACAAACACACACATATTATATGCGTCTCCGTCTCTGCATTCGTTTTTTTTCTCTTCTTTTCGCGTTTTGTTCTTTGTTCCCAATTTACCTTTGTGTGTCATTTTTGGGCATGTTTCTTTGCTTCCGAAGAGGAGCCGACCGCGCGGAGGGATGCGGACGAGAAAAGAAGACGGAAAGATTCATACTGAGATGGATAAGAAGGAGACGGAGAGTAGTCCTCACTTCTTCGGCTCCCGTAGACAATTGATTGGCATTTGAATTTGGCAAATATAGTAAGAGGCTAAGAAGACCATTTATAGAGCTGCGTGTGTCTAAATAGGAGATGGAAGAAGGGAGAGTAAAATATAAAAAAAAAGGAAAGGAAATAAAAGTAAAGAAGTGTACGAAACCAAATCCCGTCAACGGAGACGGCGACGACAATCCCAAACACGTCCTGATCTCACACACGTTCTTGATCGTACGCACTCACACACGGATCACCGCGATTCCTTCCTTTAATTTATTTCATCCCATTCCACAAATGCAATCTCCTCTTCAAACGAGAACAAATTTAACATACCCACAACTTGTATAGCTACAAACACACTTTATATACTTGAAATTTCATCAACCTTATACCTCTTGCATTTCGCAAAATTATATAACAAATGTCATCAATATATAAGCTTCAGAATCATTAAAAGCTTTAAATTTCATATTTTTTCAAAATTTTAGACTCATGAAATCTAAACACAGCTTTAATAAACATAAATTACATATTTTTTTTTTCTTTCTTTTTTCGAACAAAATTTGTACATGAAATCCAATATTTTTTTCCATAAATAATCTTTAAGATAAGTTTCAGTTTTAAATTTCAATTTCTTCACATATTTCCCAATTTTTAGGACGAAATTTTAATAAATATGTTTCCATTTTTTCAAATTTTGAACATTTACGTTTTCAATTATCGTAATTGTCTTATGTTTCTGTTTAGTATCTATTTACTTTTTATTAATTTGATCTATTTTTAAGAATTATTTCAAAGTAGTCTAAAAAACATATAGAGATTTTTTAACATTTAAAATTAATCAAACCTAAACAAATTTGTACTGTAATGAACATAAATTAACTTCATTATTTCTTACTTTTTTCTAACAAAATTTGTACATGAAACTTTATTTCTATGACATATTTTTTTTTTCCATAAACAATCTTTAAGATTAGTTTGAGTTTTAAATCTCAATTTCTTCACAAATTTCCCAATTTTTAGGACGAAATTTTAATAAATATGTTTCCTTTTTACAAATTTTGTACATTTCCTTTTCAATTATCGTAATTGTCTTATGTTTCTGTTCAGTATCTAATAGTTTTCATTCATTTTTATCTAAGCTCATTCATTGTTAATAAAAATTAAAGTTTTCTTTCGTTTTCATCATTTTACTAAAGGTTTCAGTAATTATCAATATTTTTACCTTAACTAAATATTAACTAAGTTTTATTTGCAATTAATGAAATTTTGTCTATATCGTTTTCAACTATCGTAATTGTCTTATGTTTCTGTTTAGTATATATCTACTTTTCATTCATTTGATCTATTTTTAACAATTATTTCAAAATTGTCTAAAAAACAAAGAGATTTTTTTTTTAAATTTTAACATTTTAAATTAATCAAACCTAAGCAAATTTAAACTGTAATAAACATAAATTAACTTAATTATCTTTTTTTCTATTTAGGACAAAATTTATACATGAAACTTTATTTCTATAATGCAACAATTACTTCACAAATTTTCAAAGTTTTAGGACATTTTTTTTTATAAATATGTTTTTTTTTCTTTCTAGATTTAAGTTTTAAATTATTATAGTTGTCTTATATTTCTGTTTAGTTTCTATATAGTTTTCATTAATTTTCATAGAAGTTAATTCATTTTTGTTTTCATCATTTTACTAAAGTTTTTAGTGAAAATTCCTATTTTTTTTTAAATAAATTTTATTTATAATGAATGTAAGTGACTTTTTTTGATAAACATAAGAAACTTATATAAGTTTCTATTAATTCTTCAATATTTCATACAAACTTTGTTAGTTTTGCAATATTTTTCGTTATTTATTGGTTACTGAAAAATTCAAATTTAATTAAAATAAATTTCATTTCATTAAATAAGTTATCAAATCTGTTATAAAAACAAATGAAAATTAATTAAAACAAAAAATAATAGATATATTAACACAAAACTGTTATAAAATGATCGAAGTTTACTTAACAAAAAAATGAATAATTGTAAGTATAAACCTTTTAAGAAATGTATTTATTACTTGTATAATACTCTAGTACTATAGGTGTAGATAACATAATCCCAGGTGAATACACAAATACAACTTTCATTGATACATAACACCTTGAGGATTAGTACATTGAGACGAACAAAAATAGATGAAAATCAAACATCTTTAACAGATTATTATCAATTTTTATATAATACAATAAAAATACTTTAAATTTTATTTTATTCTTCCAAAAGTATTTAGTAAAGAAATGTAAACTTTCATTGAAATTGAACAATTGGTTTGTTTGTATTGACTTTACAGATTGTCCATTTTTTTTACAAATTTGATCAAATATTTACTAATTTTTACATAATATTTAAAATTAGTTTTATTATAAGAATATTAGTTTTTTTTTGTAGAAAATGAATTAATCAAATTTTCTTTTTTTTTATATCATAAAATACTTATAAATAATTTAATTGCATCAAATTTAATTATCTATAATAATATACACAGAAAATCCAATTTATTAAAAAAAAAATACTTTAAATCAAGTTAATTCAGTATTTTCTTATATAATTTTATATGTTTGTATTTATATATATATTTTTTTTTTGTTGGTATTCAATTGTGGGATTGCTTGAGAATTTAACGAGGCTTTCGTCAAGAGAGCACACGGCTATAGCTTAGCTAGGCTAGTAGATGAATTCTTGGAACTGAAAGATTTTCGTGGGTTCGATTCAATTACATTACCGGGAGAGACACACCGGAGAGCCCCCAAGGCCAAGACTTAAATTAGACGTATAAAATAATAGAAGAGAAGAGCATCAGTTCGTATATTTATTTTTTTTTGATTTCCTACTAATTATTCCCTCTTGATATGCAATTAAACATTAATTATAATCACTTCTATTTAACTTTTCAAAATCTACAATTAAACATGAATAACGATGATTATTTAGAGAGACAAGATATACAGTTTACAGATAATATTAGTATATTATTCAAATTAATCCAATTAGTTAAAACATTTATATATAAAATCTTATTACATTTTCTTCTTCTTCGTAGTTTTTATATGTAAAATTATTTTGATTATTTCAATGTTTTATTACTTACTTAATATAATGTTCAAAATTATACTACGATTAAGTAGTAATGTTTCATGTTTATTTTATATTATTTTGTTTTTAAAAATTCTTTACTTTTTAGTTTATAGTTATAGTAGTTTTCTTAAGTTTTTATATAATTTTCATTGATTTTCCTTCAAAGTTCTTTCATAGTTTTTATTTTGATTTAATAAATTTCATAGATTCCCATTAATTTTAGTTATTTCATTTTCTTTTTTACTTTTTATATTATTTAGTTTTTCCAAACTATGGAGTTTTAGTGTTTTATTACTATATAGTTATCATTAGTATTGAGTCAAATTTGTTAAGTTTTTGATTAAAATACTAAATTATTTTACTTTACATATAAGAATTGAGTTTTTTTTACTATTTGCATGTTATTTGAGTCAAATTATTGAAGTATTTTTGTTTAATAATCAAATTTTATTTAAATATCTCTTTAAATTTACGTTATTTTTATTACTATTCAGTTATTATTCAGTCAATTGAGTCAAATTTGTGTTTAAGAGTCTAAATGAATTTACGACTTTTTACTTTACTTATAAGAATTGACTCGTTGTTAAATTCTTGCAAATAATTGAGGAAATGTTAAATGAAAAGATACGCATATTCAATTATAAATACTGGAAAAACATCTTTGTTTCAATTGAGATGAATCTCTTGTGTAAAGAAGTGAAATGAATTAAGTAAGTTTACAGAGAAAAGATTTAAAAAAAATGAATCAGGAAATTCCTTTGGGCCTGAATCACGGCCTAATAAAAACGCCTTTTTTTCGCCGGAGTCTTGCGGATTTTTATAGTATCCCCGGGTGGTGAGGCCGGACCGGACCATCATCAACGCAATATAAGCTATTAATTTCGCTGGTATTGCTTCGAAAACCCGAATTTTCTTCTTTCCATTGGACGTAAGCAAGGGTATAATGATCGGTGCGTTTTTCATTCTTCTTCATCTTCTGACACGATCTCAATGGATTCGTGGAAAGCTTACATCTCGAAACCAATTATTAGATGCATTCGTTAATTGAAGACTGAAATGAAAAAAAAATCTTCACGTAATATGATAAAATTAAAGAAATTGATGAATTTGTGGAAGTAAAATTACAAAATAAGTAATGAAAATTGGAAATTAAATGAGAAATTGGAATTAAATTTAAAAATATATGAAAATTAAAGTGAAGATTATTGAAAATTACTAAAAACTTTATGAAAAGTATATGAAACTGAAAAACTTTGAATGAACCTCAAAGGAAAAGGATAATTGAAAACTTAAAACTAAGAACTTAAGAAAACTACGAAAATTGAAAACTAATAACTATATGGAAACTTAAGAAAACTACAATAATTATAAACTAAAATGTAGGGAATTTGGAAAATCTAAATAATATAAAAAGTAAAAAAGAAAATGAACGAACTAAAACTAATTGGAATCTTTAGGAAATTTATTAAATCTAAATAAAAAAATATGAAAGAACTTCAATAGAAAATCAAAGAAAATTATATAAAAACTTGCAATAACTATAAACTAATAATAATAATTTTGATTATTAAACAAAAGTACTTGAATAATTATACTCAAATAATATGCAAATAGTAAAAAAAAACTTATAAGAAACTCAATTCTTATAAGTAAAGTGAAAATCGTAAACAAATTTAGATTTCTAATCAAAAGCTTAACAAATTTGATTCAATTGACTTAATACTAATAATAACTATCTAGTAATAACAATAACGTAGATTTAGAAAAATATTTAAACAACATTTGATTATTAAACAAAAATACTAGAATAATTTAACTCAAATTACATAACAAATTTGTCTCAATTGACTCAATACTAATGATAACTCTATATTAATACAAATAACGTAGATTTTGGAGATATTTAAATAATTTTGATTATTAAACAAAAAAATCTGCAACCATTTGACTCAAATAATATGCAAATAGTAAAAAAACTTATAAGAAACTCAATTCTTATAAGTAAAGTAAAATTCGTAAACTAATTTAGACTTTTAAACGAAAACTTAACAAATTTGACTCAATACTAATAATAACTATGTATATAAAACATAAATTTAGAGATATTTCAATAAATTTGACTCAAATAACATGAAAATAGTAAAAAAAAGCCTTATAATTATGACTCAATTAACTCTATATTATTACTAATAGATTGTTTTTTTGTTACAAGGGTAAATATTTAAAAAAAAAAACAACAAAAAGTAAATCAGAAATTTAAATGGACTTTGACTCATTGAATACAGACAGAATATATGAATCGAATTAGACAGATTTTTTTACTATGAAACTTTACTAATATGACTCACAGACAACCGAAATTTTCAAGTTTTGTAGTCTCTTGTAATGTAATAAAAAAAATAAAACAACGAATCTTCCAAAGTGACTCAGATGATGCAATGTTACAAAAGATTTATATAAAGTTAAGAAATATGAATATTTACTACAAGAAATGTAAATACAATAAAAAAATTGTAACATTTCAAATGATTTTTTTTGTATAGAGATGATAGAATCAACAAGAAACTCAATTTAAATTTTGATATTATAGGAATTTCTGCTTACGTTCTTTATCTTCATCATTATTAATTTTTATTTGAAGGAAGTTAAATATTTGTAAGAAAAGTAAAGAAGTTAACAAAATAATAAATAACAAAAAAAAATACTGAAAACAAAAGGGAAAAAGTAAACCTAATCTCATATGAAAATTTCTCCGAAACGCAATTGAAACTTAAATTGTTTCGTTAACCCCTTCGTTGGTTCTCTCTTCCGTCTCTTCAGCATTATCCGAAGCTAGTTTTTAATGTCTCTGACTATTCCCAACATTCCACGAAACAAATAACTATATAATATTTATCACTATAATTTTAGTAGATTTTTCTTTCCGTTCCTTCCTTTAAAAACTTACATAAATCTATCGAACAAAAACAAACAAATTTTAGTTATTTCTTAAAAAAAAATTAAAAAAAATCTAATAGTTTTAAATTAAAAAAAGTAAATTGAATTATTTTTGAGTAAATTTATTAAATAAACGTAAAAAATGGTTTTTTTTCTAAATTCATTGAAATTTTATAAATTTGTAAACTGAAAAATCACAAAAAGTAACGAAATGTTTACTGATTTTCTTCTCAATTTCATTATTCAAATTTTTAACTGAATTAATGAAATTATTATAAAAAAAGTAATTGATATAATAAACCGTTTTTTCTTATTAATAACTGTTAATTAGATCAATAAATACAAGTTTTAATGTATCTCAAAAAAAGCAGTTGCTAATTTCATTGAATATTTCCAATTACATAATTATTATGATTTTGTAAACGTTTCTTAGCTGGATGAGTTTTCAAAACTGGTTACGTCCCTGTCCACAGACAAAAAACAGAGATGAAGAAGACACGAGAAGAAGAGGAAAAAAAACAAACACGAAGAAGAGCATAACAACTAGTAGGAAAAACGACAGGATATTAACTAGTTGAGGAGGAAAGAATCAGTGAAAATAAATAAATAAAAAAATAAAAAACAAGAAGAAGATGTAGAGGAGGATACAAGACAAAACAAAAATAAGAGTGAGTCAAAGTGTGTAAGATAAAGAGAAGTGTAGAATAGAAGAAAACCCGGTCCAGACTCGTCGTAAAACAATAATTTTACTTTTTCCTCCTCCTTCTTCATCCTCACCTTCGGGGCCGGTCTCATCTCATCTCATCTCTTCCTCATCTCGAAGCGGCGTTAGAAAACGAAACTTATTTATATACAGATGTGAACGAAAGTAAATCTTCCGGCAACGAAAATCGTCCTTCCTTTACATTCTTTTCATTTCATTCATTCATTTTTGTTTGTTTGTTTGTTTATATGTAATTTGGCACTGCTTTTTCGAGCAGTGTTTATTAGCGGAATTCCTTCACTCGCAATTACAATTAGCTTATTTTCCGCTCAATTACGTTATTTGCATGAATCCGCGCGCGAGGATTCATGCACTTAAACCGCCAAGTTTATTGCTTTTTATTTGCATTACAGATTTTTATTTCAGGTGTCGGATTTATCCGACATAATCTGTTTTACGCATTAAGTAAATCCGATTCAATTAACTTAGTTACACGTAGTAATTTACAAAAGTAATGAACAAAATTAACAATTCAATTTAATGATTTCTATAAATTCACTCATTAAAGAATAAGAAGCAATAATTAAATAAATAATAAAAAAAAATTCAAAAATTTTCAAAAAAAAAACTTAAAATTATTTACAATTATTTTAAAAGCTATTCAAGTTTGCACACATTTTATTATTATATAAGAAACAGTCTCCAATTGCGCTTATTTTGATATAATAATTGTATAGTTAAGTTAATTAATAACTGAGATATGTTGATTTTTCGTTTTGTTTTCAATTATTTTTTGTTTGTTTTTTTTTCGAGAATTTTCAAAAAATCTAAAAACTTTTCAAATATTTTATGAATGCATAAAAAGCGCTTTTTTATTGTGCATCTTTTGATCATAATCATTTTTCAGAAATCTTGAAGAATCATTGAAATTATTTCATAACTATTTTCGATTTTTTTAAAGTTTTCTCAAAAACTCAATATATTTTTTAATTGTTTCGAAAACTATTCAACTTTATATACTTTTTATAGATAAGAAGTGCTTTTTTATTGCGCTTCTTTTGATCATAACCATTATTAAGTAATGTTAATGAATCATTGAAATTATTTTTAACTTTTTCATTTTTTTTCTCAAAAAACCACAAAAATAATTTGGAATTGTTTCGTAAATTATTCAACTTTATATACTTTTTATACATAAGAAGCGCTTTTTTATTGCGCATATTTTGATGTAATATTTATAATCATTATTATGTAATGTTAATAAATTATTAAAAAAAATTCAAATTATTTTTCCATTTATTTTTGATATCTTTGGAATTTATTGACAATTTACTTATTTTTCAAATTTAATTAATGAAAATACTATGATTATAGACATATGATATGAAGTAGAATTATATAAAAACAGAAACTTTTTAATTAAATTTAGTTAAGTTATTTAAAAATTTAAACGAAATGATTGAAAATTGAGTAATTATAAAAAATCTGTAACAAAAAAAATGCATCAAAAATATATTAATATTATGATTTTTTACTTAAGTTTTTCTCAAAAAGTAATTACTTTTTCAATTAATTAATTATGATATAAAATAAACCAAATCTTCTTAAAGAAGTAATTATTAAATCTTATTGAATCAACTAATTTTCTGTTTAAATATTACAAAAAAATGTTCTTTATTGTGGACAAGTGGACTTTATAGTGTTGAATAAATAAATTTACTGTCGTTTCGTGTTCGAAGATCGTTAAGTTTAATGGCGTTCCCAAACTAAGGGTGGTTCTCGTCTCCAAGGCAACATTGTATTATTATTATTACGAAGAGTATCGATGGAAACGCGGTAGTCGTTGTTTTGGGACCTGTATGTAAATACTGACTTACGTATTTAGTTTTTGGGTGGCTCAAGAAACCCTGCGTTGTTACCAGATAAGATTGAAGACGAAGGAGGAGGATGATGACGATGATGATGATGAGGGTTAGAGGAGGACAGGAGTACTGCGCTTGGTAAGAAGTGAACAAGGCAGAGAGGAAGGAAAAAAAAAACGATGAGTAAGAAAGAAAAGGACGAGGAAAAAATAAAACGCACTCACATATACACGCGGTGCGCGGCCGGTGTTTTACCAGGTTGTTGACCTGGCCCAGCTCGTTTCACGTTATGCCCTTATACTTCTAAGGGATTCTTTCGGCGCGAGGAATGTGAAAAAAAAAGAGAACCTCCATCCTTCTCCTTCCTACATTTTTTTTTCTATTCTTTCTTTCGCTCTTATCTAACTACGAATCACGTGGCTTTTATTGCGTTAATGAATATCTTCTTGACGCCCCGAAAGAAACCCTTCATAATAGGAAGGTCATCATCATCGAACATCGATTCAAAACATCCTTTGATTTTTGTTTTTTTAATTCATTTTTTTTTGTGTGTGTTTGTTGGAGCTCCCACGCCAATGAAATAACAAAGAACAAAGGAGAAGCGAAAAAAAAAATGAAGAAGTGTCATTTACTCCTTCGCACTTATCCTCGTCTTGGTCCAGGTCAGTCCAGTCAATGCCTTCTTCCTCCTCTTCGCACTCCGAAGAAACACAAATCACCAAGCAGGCCACGATTAATTCATCATCAGCTCTAAACAATGCCAACATTATAACGATCCGGCAAATTACCAAAAAATTATGATAAATTTTATCACTTAACATATTTTTTTCCTTTTCTTTTTCTTTTTGGAAATCACAGCTTTAAGACCACCCAAACGCAAATTGTTAATTAATTACGAGACTATGGATTTCCACTTAAACGATTATAAACTTTACTTTTTTTTCCTTGTCTTTTAATTTAGTCTTCAATTATTCAAATTGTTATGTTTGATCTATTGCATATTTTATATTTCATAAAAATTTCATTATTATTTGCGATTTTTTACAGATTTTCGAATCATATTTTTTTTGCTCAATATTTATTTCAATTATTACAAATTATTTCATTGTGTTTTATTTTAGTCATGAATCATTCAAATTTTTATGTTTTTTTTTTCAATGAAACAATCCAGATTTTTATGAACTTTACATATATTTTTGCTGTATGTTTATATCCAATAAAAATTTGACTATTATTTTCTATTATTTCTTATTTTTTTTTATACATATTTATTTCAATTATTACATGTATTACAAATTATTTTACTGTGTTTCATTTTTGTTGATTTTTGTCCTCAATCATTCAAATTTTTATGATTCTTTCATTTAAAGAGTTCACATTTTTATGAAATTAACTTCTATTTTTGTTGTATGTTTTATATCTAACTCAAATTTGACTATTATTTGATATTATTTCACAGTTTTTCACATCATATGTATACCTAAATAATTGAAGTTTTTCTTTTTCCATATTTATTTCAATTATTACATGTATTATAAAAATTTCTTTATGTTTCATTTATTCAATTTTTGTCCTCGATCACTCATTTTTTTATGTTTTTTTTTTCAATTAAATAGTCTAAATTATTTCATAGTTTTCAAAGATTTTTTAATATTTTTTTGTATTTTTGTTTATTTAAATTATCTTAAATGAACAAATAATTATCTTAAAATACTTAGCTTTTTTTTAATTTTATTGAAAACAATTTACCAAATTTTAGATTTTTTCTTCAATATTTACACAAATAATTATTTTTCATTATTAATAACAATTTCAAGAATTGTATTTCTTTTTAACCAACATGTAAACAAATATTCATTAATTTTCATAGATTTCTCCAAATTATGTTTTTATCCTTAAACAATTTTGATTTATTTATCTTTATTTTTTTTATTACATTTTCCTCGTATTTTTTCTCACTTATTTCCACACTTATTCACATAATTGTGTTTGCGCTTTTAGCTATAGCGGTTTAGCATTTGGAAATTTCAGCGGATCCCCGATTTTTGCTCGTTTTTCCACGCAAAAAACTCTCGGTCGCACGAAAAATCGTTCATGGAAACGCTTTATTTATAGATTTCAAGATCACGTAATTCAGTCGATCGGACCTGGCAACAGCCAACAAATTGATCATTTCTAGGCTCGTTTTTTTATTGATTTATTCATTTCTCTCTTATTATTACTATATTTACACTTTTTTTAATACACAAATTGTTTGAGCAAAAACCACAAAGAAAAAGGTGTTATTTATTATGTTTTCAAATTTATTACAATCGTAGTCCTTCATTAGCTGCCATTTCAATTTGAATAATTGCATATCATTCAAAGAAATGTAATAATTTTAACTTTTTTAGTTATTTTTCACAATTTTTTTATTGAAAAAAGTTTTGAGAAATTATTAATAATTATTTTTTTTAGAAGAAAACACTAATCATACTTATTAACTACTTAATAATAGTTATATCTGTTTAACGCAATAAATGAAAATATGAGTAAAAAAATATCTTTTTTTTCTCAAAAATTAATTTAAAAAATTGTTCCTTTCACATTGAAGTAATTTTTATAGATATATTAACATTAATATTGATCAAAATTTACATTATATAAAACAATTTATGATAAATTTCAATTAATTTTAATTTAATAATAAGTTTCTATTTTTTTAAATTATAAGTTTAAAATGCAAAAAAATATCATTAATTTTTAGAAATATTTACATTTTTTTGATTAATTTTCTTCAAGTTTGTTGAATCATTTCAAATCTAAACTATTTAATGAAATTAATAATATTAATTAAGAAATAAATCTGTAAATTTATGTTGAAAAAAAAGTATCAATATAAACATTAACAAGTCTGTCATTAAATGACATTTGCAACTAATCTGCGGTTAAAAACTTGTTAAATGCACATGCATATGCTTTTTTTCCACTGAATAAGTTTCCATAAATTTACATACCGCTTCATAATAATAACATGAAGTTTTTTTTAAGCGGAAAAAGGCGATCATAAAAGGAAATCCATTAATTGTTTTTTATTTTCATGTAAACAAATCAAACGAATTTCTCAAAAATGAAAACTATTTTTATTTGTTTACATTCAATATTCATTACATTACAGTTCTAATGGAAAATTCAATGAAATATTCAATAATTTTCAACGAAAAATGTAATGATTCTTCTTTTAAATTTATGGTGAATACAAATGTTACAAAATTTTCGAAAACATCTATTGTTATTTTTTCTTTATATTCACATTTAGTTTCAACTTTTTCTAATCAACCTTTTTTAATCAACATTTTAACATTGTATAATAGAAAAATCTGTTGAAAATATGCTTGGAAACATAACATTTTTAGAAAAAAGTTGATCACAAAATGAAATTTAGTAAAATTCTTCGTAAAAATAA
>NW_017095604.1:57952-116074 GCF_001412225.1 Nicrophorus vespilloides
TTAATTACTATACATTTTCAACGGAAAAATCAATAAAAAATCCGCATAGAAAAATAACAACTACAAAAAAAAACAAATTAAAAATGTAAATAAAAATTGTATTAAATTATTGTTACTAATTGAGAAATTAATTAATTATTTAATTATAGCTTCCATGCAATATAAAAATATTGCATTAATTAATTATTTAATTAATTAAGTTATGATGCATGAAAATAAATCACACAAATTTCTCAACAACAAAAAAAATTATTAACTTTTTTTATGAATTTCCAATGGAAAACATCAATTAAAAATGCGTTTATAAATTTACATTACAATTTACATTATGATCAGAAAAACGCAAAAAAAAATCAGATTCAATTTCATCAAAAAAAAATCAGTTGAAAATTTAAATTTAGTTTAAATTGATTCGGTTTACAAAATATGTAACGAATTCTTAGATTAACTAAGAATTTAATTAATTAAGTGCAAATTAATGAAGTTTTGATGTATTTTCATGCTTTGATTTATTTGGAATTGTGCACTTGACTTCGTTTAAACTTTAAAGCGAATTCCAAAAAGGAAGCGAAAAGAAAAGTGAATGCAAAGAAGGAAGGCATGACCGAACTTCTTTCTCCAAGAATGTATCATCATCAACATCATCATCATAACTGAAGTGATGAGAGTGAGAGAGAAAGAAAGAAAGAGATCGCAGAGTTCCTTGACTCACCTTGTATTTCGCTATTCGCAAAGATTTAAGCATCAATGAACTTCTGAACTTCTCACTCGCCGAACCCATTCATGACGATGCTCTTCTCTAACCCTTTTTTTATTTTATTTAAATCATAAATCGAGTAGTTCAAAACTGGATTCAATTTGCAATTGATGAGTCAAAGAAAGAAGAAATAAAATGCAAGAAAATAAACGAAAAGTTTTGCTTACTTTTTCTTGTTTTTAAATAATAATAAAATTGTAATTATTCAAGCATGCAGTTCACGTGGCCAATGACTTCATTCCTATTAAATTTCATATTTCAATACAAAGAAATTTTAATTATTAAATAATTTTTTACTCAATTACCAAAAAAAAAAATTTACAATTAAAAAAATACACAAAAAAGGCATTGTTTATATAAGAAAATATGAATTAAAAGTTAATGTATAATCAAAGAAGTAAATAATTGATGTAAAACTTGAATTATTTACACGAATTTATCAAAATTGTTGAATAATATGAAGTAAATAATTAAGAAAAAAAAAATAAAGAATCAATTGATGTTATTGATTTTATTACTTTTCTAATTGAATTAAAAGTTTCTTAACAATATAAATAATTCAATTTAATAATTTTATATCTTTGTGTGTTGTTATTTATTCAAGAAATGCAACATTCATAGATCATAAAAAAAAACTAGCTATTAATTTAAACTGAATGAAAGAGAAAGAAATCGAAAATTATATATTATTATGTAAATAAATTACTGTTTTCCTGTAATAAAATAATACTTATTATAGTTTATGATATGAGCAAATCATTGGGAAATTATACTCATAATTTATGGATTTCTTAAGATATTTTCTTAAACTTGTTTTAAACTTTGTCTTAAATTTATGATACTAAGTAGATTTTTTTTATTTTCAGTTAATCTTAACAAAATTGTATTTTCTTAATTAATACTGCTAATTTATATTAATTATTTGTCTAAAAATTGTGATTTTTTATAATTATTTTCAATTTTTTTCAATAATTTATAATTATTTCATAACAATTATTTTTTTAAATATTTTTTTGTAATTAGAAAAATAAATTTTGAATCGTTCATTCTTTTTTAATTAGAACAACAAAAATTGTTATTAAATTCTTTAAAAGTAAACTAATAAATTTTAATGATTATGTCTTCACACGAAAGTTAAATGAGATATAAAAAAAACTAGAAATTACATGATTATTCAATCTTCACATATTGAAAAGCTATATTTTTCCTGTTCGTTTCATGCGTGCGTCTCTTTACACATACACACACAAAACCCAACCATAATTTTTAATTATATTCCTTTTGGCGTGTAATTAATGGCTCTAAAAAAATATAATTAAAGCATAATTTTATGTACGTTCAATTTTTCGTACACTGCACAACACACATAAAAAGACCGACAATGTTAATATAACAAGATTAAAAGAGATATAAAAACTATGAGAAGAAGGATAAATTGACGAACGTTGTCTTATTAGTAAATGTCTTTTGGACCATTGAAAAATAATGAATGAATTTGTAATTTAATTCAATTATTTTAATGATCCATTTAATTTTAAATAAAATATTTGTTTTTTTTAATTTCTAAATTGTTTGAATTGTTGAAGTTAAAGCAAAGATTTTTTTTCGTAATAAATTTATACTTAGTTATTTTTTAAGTTTTCTAAGTTATGTACTAAATTCATAGAATCGTCACAGCATAAATAATTTTATACAAAGTTAAATATTATAACATCTAAATTTTCACTTATAAACAAAAAACAAAGTTATTTATTAAGTTCTTATAGTTATAGAAGGCTTAGTCAAGAGACCCTCAATTATAGCAACTTAAATAAGATTAAGAATAGTAGAAAATTATCAAAACAAACTTATTTCACTTATAAACTTAAAACTAAGATACTTTTCAAGTTCCTTAAGTTATAGAAAACTAAGTAAAGAATCTTTGAATCGTGTTGATTTGATACATAGTTCAATATTAGAAGAACAAAGTTATTTCACTTTTAAACTTAAATCTAAGTTAATTTTCAAGTTCTTTAAGTTATACAAGTCTAAGTAAAAAATCTTTCAATGCTTTTGTTTTGATACATATTTCAATATTAGAAGAAAATACTTATTTCTCTTATAAACTTAAAATTAAGTTAGTTTACAACTTCTTTACGTTATAGAAGACTAAGTAAAGAATCTTTGAATCCTGTTATTTTGATACATAGTTCAATTTTAGAAGAATCAATTTATTTCACTTTTAAACTTAAAACTAAGTCACTTTTCAAGTTCTTTAAGTTATAGAAAACTAAGTAAAGAATCTTTGAATCGTGTTGATTTGATATATAGTTCAATATTAGAAGAACAAACTTATTTCACTTATAAACTTAAAATTAAGTTAGTTTACAAGTTACTTAGTTATAGAAGACTAATTAAAGAATCGTGTTGATTTGATACATAGTTGAATATTAGAAGAACAAACCTATTTTACTTAAAAACTTAAAACTAAGTTACTTTTCAAGTTGTTTAAGTTATAGAAGATGAAGTAAATTCAAAATAAACCTAAATCCTCTTATATTTACTTGAATGTTTAAAAACAATCTTATTTCACTGAAATACTCAAAACTAAGTTATATTTCAATATAATTGAGATAAAGTATAATAAATTATATTTATATATTTTTTAAAAATTCTATTTCCAATTCTTCGCACTTTGTACTTTTATACATACATGTTATAATCCTCAATCTTCAGGTTCAACTAAGAACGTGATCTTTTTCATAAGTGCCTTTTCACGCATTGCAACGACGAAAATGAAATGAAAAAAAAAACGAAGGAGACTCAAAGTGAAGAATCAAAGTAACAAAAAATAAAAAATAAATGAAAAAGAAAGAACGAGTATAATCATACACATTATCGATTATTCCTGAATGTGTCCATAAGCAATCAGTAACGAGCAACGAAGGTGTTAATTAAATTCCTCAAAACTTATCGCCGCTCACACACACACACACTCATAATCCATAAAACCTGTTGTAACCAAAACTCGTATCTACAAGTCCATTAAATCATTTCAATATAAAATTGATTTGAAAACTATATTTCCTCCTTTTTATTTCATTCTGCATTTGCTTCATCTTTGAAGACAATAGTTTTGGGTAATTACATATTTTTTTGTAAATTTTTATATGTATTTGTGTACTTTTTTTTAGGACAATGCAAGAAGTGTAATGATATATTATTTAATTTTAAATAGATCGAGGTGAACGAACCTGCAGTTCGTTTTTGGTGATGGTGGCGGAGGAGGCACGGAGGTATGGCTAAAATATTAAATTTTTGAATTGAAATAAAAAAAGAGAAGAGAAGGAATGAAAGGACAGAAGAGGAGGTGTGTGTGTTCTGTGTGTGTTGGAGAAGGACGGTTGCGTCGGATGTTCGTGTGCGTCGGACGAGGACGGAATGAAAACGTTGACTGACTCTCGCATTAACATATAGAGCCAAATGACGTCCACGAATTTCGTGTGTATATGTATTAATGTGTGTTTAAAATGTGTATGTATATACATTTGTGTGTGTGTGTGCGTCGGCCTCCCAAAGTACGTTGCTCTCTCGAACCGTGCAAATAAATATTACCTAACCTACCCCAATCGACTTTACGTTTTGCGATTTTTATATATGATATCATTTCAGTTTCGTAACTCTTTCCTCGCCTTTGCACAAAACCCTCAAATTAAACGCACTTATCTACTGACTTCAGTAATTCAAATCGTTTGAATTCACTTTTACATACTTTTCGGACTAATCGAGTTATTCTTTGTTACACCTTTATGCTTTAGCCATATTTTTCTATTTTTCTCTCTTTTTTTTTGTAAAATTAACAATTAAAAACTTAAATAAGTAATTTTAATCAATTATGAGTTTATTTGACTAATTGAGTTTTACTTTGTTACAATTTTCTGCAATTTTTTTAGATTTCTTTCATTTTCTCTCTTATTTTCTTGTAAAATCAATAATTAAATGCTTAAATAATTAATTTTAAGTAATTACAAAATTGTTGCATTATTTTCGGATTAATCGAGTTATTTTTTTTGTTTCTCACTTTTGTAAATCTAACAATTACAAGCAGAGATTAATATACAAAATTTGAATTCGGAATTTATTCGGATAAATCGAGTTAAATTTTATGCAAATTTCTGCGTTTGTAATTTTTATATATTTAATTCAATTGCACTGTTATTTACTTTAAAATCAATAATTAAAACTCAATGAAAGCTTAAATAAGAAATTTTAATCAATTATGAATTTCTTAGATGATTTTCGGACTAATCGAGTTTTTCCTTGTTGCAATTGTATGCTTTTGTAATTTTTAATATTTCTTTCATTTTATCTCTTATTTTCTTGTAAAATTAACAATTAATACCTTAAATAAGTATTTTTAATCAATTATGAATGGTACTGAAAAATTTTCGGTCTAATCGAGTTTTTCTTTTTTTACAATTTTCTGCGTTTGCAAATTTTTATATTTCTTTCAATTTCTTCCTTATTTTCTTCTAAAATCAACAATTAAAAGCTTAAATAAGTAATTTAAATCAATTGTAATTTTTCGGACTAATCGAGTTTTTCTTTGTTACAATTTTCTACTTTTGCAATTTTTTATATTTTTTTACATTTTCTCTCATCTTTTCTTATAAATATTAAAAACTTAAATAAGTAATTTTAATCAATTATGAATTTCTTGTATGATTTTTTTTTGTAAAACTAAGTAATTTAAATCAATTTATTGCATGATATCCGGACTAATCGAGTTTTGTTAGGTTTATTTTTTTTTTGCTTTCCTTCTACACTAAATCTTATTTTACTCTTTGAGTAAAGACACAAATTAAAAACAGAAATTCGTTCTTTTCAAAACGTACAGATTTTTCCGAAAAAAAATAAGTCATTAAGTCAATTAATTAATAAATTTGTTAAATAGTTTTCGGACTAATCGAGTTTTTTTTTCCATACGCATTTCTTCTCTTTTACACAAATCAAAAAACTTTAATCTTTCGAAATCTATTTAAATCGATTATAAAATTAAGTGCATACTGTTTTTGGACTAAACAAGTTTTTATTGTTATTATTATTAACATTTAAAATTAAAATTTTTATACAATACTTCTGGAGTTGTTGTGTACTTAACCTTGTTTAGAGTTTTAGCGAATGATAAATGGTTATTGAATAATAATAAGTTTGTTTAGTCTATGTTCTTCGATTTTTTTCTTCTTGTCCTTTAAAAATGTATTTGTTTTGTTAGTCTGATAAAATATTTGATTTATTTTATTGTCAAACCATTAAAAGTATATTTATTTATATAAGCTTTATAATAAATCGTTTCAAAACTAAATAATTTGTATACTACAATGTTAAATTGTTTACAATGACTTAAGAAACTTACAAAAAAATTGTAAATCCCGACTGAATTGAAATCCCGACAATGTCAAAATCTCGACTACCTTAATCCCGACAATCAAAATCCTGACTATATCGAAATCCAGACTATATTGAAATCCCGACTGAATCAAAATCCCGACTATGTCAAAATCCCGACTACCTTAATCCCGACAATCAAAATCCTGACTATATTGAAATCCCGACTATATCAAAATCCCGACTACCACAATCCCGACTCTATCGAAATTCCGACTACCATAAAAATGTTATTGTAGAAATTTATAACTCGGGATTTCGATATAGTCGTTTACCAATATATTTGTGTTTTTTTCTATGATTTTCTGTAAAACTTAAACTTAAATTTATTGGATAATTTTTTAATTAAATAATTTTTATGTTAAATTTTGTTTTGTACACAAGAGATTCCAATTTTATATTTACAAAAAAAAAAACTATAAAGTAGATTAATTTCTAATTCTAAATCTTGTTCTAAAAGAAGATATATTATTATGATAATTATATTGAAATATTTTCATTAAAAACTAATCTTAATTATTGCTTCCAGCAGCAATTATTAGACTATTAATAAGGTGTAGTTCACCAATAAATCATTATTAATTAGTTTTTTATCCTAAGCAAAAAAAAAGCTATAGCTAAAATCTGTATTATGCAACATTCATAATAGACTCGCTGTGCGTTACATAATTCATGTATCTATCATTACTATTGAGCGAGACAGACAAAGAAAGAGCAAGCAATGAACGAAAACGCGAAAAATCTAAAGTTTTGTGGGCGTCGAGACCTCGGTCAATAGCCTATTGGTTGTCTTCGAATGTTCGGTGTATGGCGAATCCTCATTTTTGCCTATCGACTTTGCGTATCGAACCACGAATATTTCCATCGCTAATTTCAGAGTTAGTCCATGATTAACATAAACCGGCATACACTTATAGAAACAAATACATTGGGTTTCTTTTATGTGACCATTAAATCTCATCAGCTGACGAAGCGATTGAAGTAGATGTAGACGCAGAACAAGAAGAAGAAAGAGGAAAAAAAAACGAGACAATCGACGTTCTACAAGACTGCTGCCATTCTATTTTCGGCGATGGAGTAATAAAAACGTATAATAAAAGTGTACGAATATTTCTTTAAAATTTGAGAAAACTTTTAGGTTTATTCAAAGAAATTGATGGAAGATTTTTAGAGAAAGAGAAGTGAAACAGACCTAAATACTTGTTGTTACTTTAATGTAATCTTTGTATTGCATACAAAAATGATTGGTTTTGTAATTGGAAACCCTAAGTGAGTACAAACCTGCATTCAAGTAATACTTGTCACTTATGTGTAAGTTATTTTTTTCTGTTGTAACGAAAAGAACAATTGTATAGAAGAATATGAAAATTGATCCGTTTTTTGTAATCTAAATCAATATAATTCACTTATTATACGATTCCATGAATTTACCAAAATATTCTACATAGACAAAATCCATAAATAATTTTTAACTATGTTTAGGTAACAAATGATTAAATTTTGTAATGAATGAAAATTAGTTAAATTTTAATATAACAAAAACAGATTTTAATTGTTAGTCAGAGATTTATTCAAAATATGTATGTAGATCGACATAAAATTAAATAACATTAAATTAACTGATGTGAAAACCAAAATTTTGTTAAATTTAAACATAATATTCTGAATTTAATGCAATTTTATTTACAAATATTTCAAGTTACAATAAATTCGACTATTTTTTTTTCTTTAAAACTTGAATTTTTCTATAAAATTTTAGAAAAATTGTAGGTTTATTCAAAGAAGATTCAAAGGAAGATACTTAAGGTTATGTCTCTTTTTTATTGAATGAAATTTAATTAAATTGTAATATAAAAATAAACATTGACTTCGATTGTAGGAATTGAAGAGAAGAGAATAAGTAAAAGGTATATTAAAAATATGTATTTAGAACTTGTTGAAGTTATATAGAAAACCAAAATTTTGTTAAATTTAAAGATAATATTCAGAAATTATTGTAATTTTATTTGCAATATTCTAAATAATTCAAATTAAAAGAATGTTAATATTTTTTTTCTCTAAAACTTGAAATATTAGAAATTTTTCATCGACTTCCTTACTTGAATAAAAACTCTATAATTAAATGAATACGGATAATATTAATTAGTTTTAATTTAAAACCAAATTTCACCAAAATATACATGAAAAAAATATTTATTTGGAATGAATTATAATTAACTATATTATATAATGAAATTATAAAAAGTTTACTTTTGATCTAAAATTGAGTAAGAATCTTAAAATTAAAAATATATTTGTTATAGAGTTTATCGACATTTTCTTGTTTCACAAAAAAAATGTAAATTATTTATGGAAATATGAAAACTGTGACTATTTTACTGACAAATCTTTCATAAATATTTTGACACATGAAAAAGTTACATTAGTTTTATAAATAATTATTTTTAACCATTATTTATAATAAGTCAAATATATCAAGAAAAAATGTATAAATTAGTTCAAAAGTAAATGTGTTGTGATATAGTTTATATTTTTATAAAGATATTTAAAAAAAACTTATGAAATGTTTTATTATGAGATTATGAAAAAATTACTTTTGATCTAAAATTTTCAGTATTATTTAGAAGAATTTAAACTTTTTGAGTAAGAATCTATGCTTAAATGGATTAAAAACATGTTTGTAATAGAGTTTATCGACATTTTCATGTTTCACAAAAAAATATGTAAATATATGAAAAAGTTACAAATGTTACCTTAAAATTTTTCCCATTATTATTTCACATTATATATTAATACATGAAATTTATGATTAAACTAAATTTGAGAAAGATTTTAATAAAAATTGTAATATTTGAAATATATCTTTCTAACAAAAAACTACAATTGTTTTCTAACAATTTACAAAATATTGATGTAAAATTTATTATCAAAATTTTCCTAATTTATTTATAAACAAAAAATATATTCATATATTTATATGTTTACATCAAAAATTGTTAATAAATAAATTAGTTATAAAATTATAATTATTAAGAAATATTCTATTTCATCGATTTTTTACTTGAAAATAATAAAAAGAACCTCTAAAATTAATTAGTATTAATTTAAATTTTATGTGAATTTTATATACTTGTACACAAAATTAAAGAGTTTTATAAATTTGTGGACAGAATGCCCAAAGTGGACAAATATTTCACCAAAATATAAATGAAAAAAATCTTTATTTGTAATTCATTAATGTAAAAGATATTATTAAAAAAAATATATATGACATTAAGAAAAGTTTACTGTTGATCTAAAATGTACAGTATTATTTAGAAGAAATGTGTTAAAAACATGTTTGTAATAGATATTTTGTCCATTATTTAAAATATATCAAATATTTCAACTAAAAATGTATAAATCAGTTCATATTTTACATGAATTGTTGAAACACATCACAAAAAACTTAAAAATGTTTATATTAAATTTCTGCATTATAACAATTGATTAGTTTCCAATAATTTACAAAATTACGTAAATAATTACAGACAATAAATTTATTAATTTGATAAAATAAAATCATCAAAATTTTCGTTTTTATAAATTTTTGACCAATTTATCAAATTATTATATTTATCGTTACACAATGTTAATAAATGAACGACATAACAAAATAATATAATTTCATTTAAAAAAGTTCAATTACTAAATTGAAATTGAATTGTACATATAATGATGATATTATTTACAAGAATTTCAATTGTTTCAAGTAATAAATGTGTACGTTTTCAGTTGAATGAGAGAATGAATACACACACATACACACACTGTGTTTTGTTGCAAGGAAAAACGCATTATTCTTAATAGAAACGGAAGCTGAAATAAATGCAGGATCATTAGCAATGAAAACAAGATTTATACAATCTCCACTTGCTTCTTTTTCACATATATATGTGTGTGTATAGTTTATATAGATATGTGAAGTGCAATTTCCGTAATTACGTTTTGGCTATTAATTTACTTCCTCTCTGTTCATATCTGTTTGTTTCTGAATGATTCGAATGGATTGGATTTATGGGATGAATCAATGAGAAAAGATTCATAAAAGAAAGAAAGGAATAATAAAAAAAATCCATCTAAGGATGCGTGCAATTTGTTGTCCATTATGATTAGACTCGATCGTTACGTAAGTTGGATACGCACGGTTTTGGACCATTGCACTGCAACCGCGTTGCACTCTATGTAACCGGTAGAGAGAGGCTGTCGCCGCGGCCGCCGCTTCAGCAGCAGCTCGCTTATTAGAATGTGATTAATTCCTTTAATTCTGGCCTCCATCCATACACTTCTCTCTCTCTCTCTGTCCGTTGTACACGCACACGCTCTTCATCTCGTGACTGTCGTGCGCATTCTCCAAGGGCTCTTACATAACAATCGTCTCGTCGGCAAAACCGGCTAATTTACGATGTGTGTGCGCGCATCATCTATGCTCGAACTCTTCTCATCATCTCATACTTCTGCTTCTCTCCTATCCTATCCGATCCATCCATTCACATACCAAATGTATTCCATTAAATGCGCGATTTGTTCCGCTGGATTTCACTCCCGATGGACTACAACATCTCATCCGTCATTTTAACACTGCTGCAAGAAGCAACAAATAAACGCACTGCACGCATTCGGTTCGATTACATAAGACGCCCACGGTTTACGCTCAATTCGTCAACAACAAATCATGAGGTTCAACAACAAACTTTCGGTTTCTCTTTTCATCGTCATTAGATTATTACCGGAGGCTAAGTTTTCAGGAAGTAATCTTCGATATTTTCAATGTCGTATTACCAAATCATCTATAAGAAATAGAATTTAAACAATCTTTTATATTCGTATTAATATAACGATCATTTATACTCAGATTTAATAATTAATTAGTTTATTAATTAATTTATTAAAAACAAAAATTTAAGATATATTTTTTCATATTAATTTAAAAAAAAATATTATATTTAAAAATTAAAGTAAAAACTTATAGTTTTCCAATGAGCTAATTCACAATTTTATAGTATGGACAATTTTCCTACAATTCATTGTCATATCTGAGCAATATTGAAAATATTGCGTCTTCAAGTTTTAGTTAATTACTCGATAATCACGCATGTTAATTTGATGAACTATAATGAAAATTAAAGAAAAAACTATACTTTTTCCATATTGTAATGAAATTTTACATTTGGAAATGTAAAACAATTATGTAATTTTTAATAAATAAATGAGTTCTATTATTTTCTCATTTTCTTTTTTAGACGTTCATGTATTAGTTAATAATTCGATAACCAGGAATGATAATTATAACATGAAATATGTAAATTAAAGAAAAAACTTACAGCTTTTCAATGAGCTAATTGATAATTTTATAGTATTCACAATTTTCCTACAATTAATTATCAAATCTGAGCAATATTGAAAATATTGCGTCTTCAAGTTTCATTTAATTATTAGATAACCACGTATGTTAATTTGATGAACTACAATGAAAATTGAAGACAAAACTATACCTTTTCCATCTTGTAATGAAATGTTACATTTGGAAATAGAAAACAATTATATAACTTTTAATAAATAAATGAGTTCTATTATTTTCTCATTTTTTTTTTAGACGTTCATGTTTTATTTAATAATTCGATAACCACGAATGCTAATTATAACATAAAATATGTAAATTAAAGAAAAAACTTCCAGCTTTCTAATGATCTAATTGACAATTTTATAGTGCTAACAATTTTCCTACTATTCATTGTCAAATCTGAGCAATATTGAAAATATTGCGTCTTCAAGTTTCATTTAATTACTCGATAACCACGCATGTTAATTTGATGAACTACAATGAAAATTAAAGACAAAACTATACCTTTTCCATCTTGTAATGAAATGTTACATTTGGAAATAGAAAACAATTATATAACTTTTAATAAATAAATGAGTTCTATTATTTTCTCATTTTTTTTGTAGACGTTCATGTTTTATTTAATAATTCGATAACCACGAATGCTAATTATAACATAAAATATGTAAATTAAAGAAAAAACTTCCAGCTTTCTAATGATCTAATTGACAATTTTCTAGTATTGATAATTTTCCTACAATTCATTGTCAAATCTGAGAAATATTGAAAATATTGCGTCTTCATGATTTAGTTAATTAAACTGACTACTATATGTATAGTATTTATATCCATCTTGTAATGAAATGTTACATTTGGAAATTCATGAACTAAGATTTATCAATTTTTTCAATAAATGAAAGAAAAGTTTTAGATAAAGTTTTTTATTTTATCAATTTGAATACAGTAAATATTTTGATTTAATTACAGTTGTAACAATTAATTAATAACAGACATATGTAAACTATATAGATTTAGATGGGTTTTTTTAGATTTAGATGGCAATTGTGTTTTTCTTGAAAGAGAAGAGTGCATTTTACACGGAAACTAACATATGTTCTAACTAATTCATATTATTTCTATTTTCTTGTTACCATTAATAATTCATATTTTTCCCCCTCGTGTCATTCATTTGATGAATGTTATTGGGAAACGGAAACCCACTGCATCGCATTTGAATTCGAACGTAAACACGAATTGCGTCGATTGAAATTATTAAAAGTGAATTATCCTTGTCAAACGATGAATGAATGAATGAAAAATCGTAAGGATGTTTGACTCACTCCTCTACTTATAGATCGCCCACCTAGATTGCTATTTTTTTTTCTTGCACATTTGCATGCGAATTTATGAAAAAAACTAATATTGATAATTTTTCGAGGACGAAAACCGAACGGATTCGCAACGTTGGCAAAGATGAGAATATTGCTCAAGTCCGAGGCCAAATTTAGTATGTCCATCTGGAAACAGGATATTCCTCTCGAGATGAGTCCACGAGATGAAAAGAGTGACCATAAAAAGAGCGGTTATTGTTCTAGTTGCTGCATGCCTCTCTCATCATACTCTTTCTCTCCGTTTGTGTGCTCTTCCTTGTTTGCAGTAGTCGCAGTTTGCGCAAACACACTTGTACTTGTATACAAATGCAAGGAATGGAATGGAAAAGAAGACAAGATGATGATGATGATGATCACAACAAGGATGATGATGATGATGAAGAAGAGGAAGATGATGATTGGCTTTGGTCGGGGCCTCGTCTTATCTGCACTCCCACAGATGTTCGACTTAATAGGGCATAAAAAGCGAATTACAACTATAGAAGTAAGCCATTATGGTCATAAAATCGAATGGAAACACGTTATGCCATACCAAATAAATCTGTTATACTTTTATATTTTCCGTTTTGGAATGCTCGATGTAAATGCTCGTCTCGCTTATGGCGAAATGTGGGAATTTGTAAACAACCACAAATGCAATTCCTCCCTTATTCGAATCATCTTACAAACAACTATTTACGCTTTCATTCTCATCTCATCTTTATTTTCACATCACAAAATATGAATACTTTTAATACAACATTCATCTTCAAACATTACAGAATGAGTAAATAAAGGTTACATTCAAGACACAATATTTGATTATAATCATCAAAAGCTTACATAATGATTACTTCTTAAATTAAGGTTTATTTCATGAAACTAAAACACAATTATGAAAAAAATTTGGACATTACACAATGATTACAAAATAAATTATGATTAACTTCATTAAACTAAATTTTAGCACATTTATAAAAGGATTAAAACATTACAGAATTATTAGTAATTAAGTAAGCTAAACCCATTATCAAACTAAATACATAAAGCTTTAAATATTACAAAATTATTAAATTAAGCTTGCATTCTTGACAATAGTTTACATAATTATTACTTTTTAAGTTAAGGTTTATTTCATGAAACTACATCACAATTATGAAAAGATTTAGACATTACAGAATGATTACATATTAAATTGGGGTTAACTTTATTAAACTAAATTTTTGCACATTTATAAAAGGATTAAAACATTTCAGAATGATTACTAATTGAGTAGGGATTTATTTCATAAAACTAGATATAAAAAGCTTTGAACATTATCATTCTGAGTAAATAAGTGTTTACGTCATAAAACTAAATATACAAAGCTTTAAATATTACAGAATGAATAAGTTAAAGTGCATTCATGATACAATGTTTGATTATAATTATCAAAACCTTACATAGTCATTACATCTTAAGTTATGGTTTATTTCATGAAACTAAATCACAATTATGAAAAGATTTGGACATTCCAGAACAATTACTAATTAAGTAAGCTAAAACCATCATAAAACTAAATACACAAAGCTTTAAACATTACAGAATGATTACATATTAAATTATGGTTAACTTAATTAAACTAAATTTTAGAACATTTATTGAAGACTTCAAACATTATAGAATGATTAGTAATTAAGTAAGAATTTACTTCATCAAACTAAATATAAAAAGCTTTAAACATTACCGAATGATATCTGATTAAATAAGTGTTTACGTCATAAAACTAAATACATGTTAAGGTTACATTCATGACACAATGTTTGATTATAATTATCAAAAAATTACATAATGATTACTTCTTAAGTTAAGATTTATTTCATGAAACTAAATTACAATTACGAATAGATTTAGACATTACAGAATGATTACCTAATAAATTATGATTTACTTCATGAAAATAAATTTTATCGTAGTTTCGAAAAGCTTACTACATTACAGAATGATTACATATTAGATTATGGTTAACTTCATTAAACTAAATTTTAGCACATTTATAAAAGGCTTCAACATTAAAAAACTTCTTACATTACAAAATGATTTCTAATTAAATAAGTGTTTACGTCATAAAATTAAATACACAAAACTTTAAACATTATAAAATGATTACATATTATATTATGGTTAACATCATTAAACTAAATTTTAGCACGTTTATAAGACTTCAAACATTACAGAATGATTACATATTAAATTGGGGTTAACTTCATTAAACTAAATTTTAGCACATTTATAAGACTTCAAACATTACAGAATGATTACTAATTAAGTAAGAATTTACTTCATAAAACTAAATATAAAAAGCTATAAACATTACAGAATGATTTCTGATGAAATAACAGTTTACGTCATATAACTAAATACACAAAGCTTTAAACATTACAGAATGAATAAGTTAAGTTTGCATTCATGACACAATGTTTGATTATAATTCTCAAAAGCTTACATAATGATTACTTCTTAAGTTAAGGTTTATTTCATGACATTACAGAATGATTACATATTAAATTATTGTTAACTAAATTTTAGCACATTTATAAAAGACTTGAACATTACAGAATGATTACTAATTAAGTAAGCTAAACCCATCATAAAACTTAATACATTAAGCTTTAAACATTACAGAATGATTAAATTAACTTTGCATTCATGACACAATGTTTGATTATAATTATCAAAAGCTAACAGAATGATTACTTCTTAAGATAGGGTTTATTTCATGAAATTAAATTACAATTACGAATAGATTTATACATTACAGAATGATTACCTAATATATTATGATTTACTTCATGAAATTTTATCATAGTTTCTAAAAGCTTACATTACAGAATGATCACATTTATAAAAGGCTTCAAACATTACAGAATTATTAGTAAGCTAAACGCTTCATAAAACTATATACATACAGTTTTAAATATTACTTCTTAAATTAGACTTTACTTCTTGGAAGTGTTTAGTTCACAATTACAATAGGCTTTTAACGTTACAGAATGATGTTTTTATATGATAAATCCGTATAATTACTAAATTTTTCATCAAATATATTCTTTGTTCAAAATGTGATTAATATTATTATATAACTAATTAATTGTAATAGAATTTTTTTATTATTAACTTAGTAAATTTTTTTTTATCAACATTTGTTTAAATAAATTCGACATGTTTAATTTTTAGTTAGTAACCTTTAATGTATAAAATTGAGCAATTTAAATTATTTCATGGTTAAAACGCTTCAAATTTGTAATAAGCACTAAACCAATTTTCGTGTTCAGACCAAAAAATTATAGAAAAAAAAACGTGTATTATATTCGACGTAATTATTGTTCACATCTAAAAGCTAAATAATAGATTTCGCTCCAGGAAACGCATGTATCATACACGTATGTAGATGTAAGAAGAACCGAAACAAGTGAGAATCGAAACAAAAGAAAAAGCGAATAATCGATTCCAATACGCACTAAAAAAAAATAGAAAAATATTATGTAAATCGCTGATGGCGAGAGATAACTTTTAACAATGGACAAAATCTGATTAATGAATTCAAACTATTTACGTAATCGCACGCACAATCCAAGTCCATTGTACCAACCTGT
Organism: Nicrophorus vespilloides; assembly: GCF_001412225.1. Classification (NCBI taxonomy): domain Eukaryota; kingdom Metazoa; phylum Arthropoda; class Insecta; order Coleoptera; family Silphidae; genus Nicrophorus; species Nicrophorus vespilloides. The sequence goes on from NW_017095604.1 coordinate 74,504, forward strand.
TCTTCTACGTGTTTTTTTTTGTTTCTCTTGATTGTATGTATAATATTATTATATAATGATTTTTCCGGTTCGTTCGATAAATTAAAAAAAAAAAATTGGTAGCAAAAATCGTCGTCCGAATAAGTCAACGACCTTTCACACGATATACGTTTCCAGCAATTGTTTTAAGTTCGTCAATGAGGAAAGAAACGAAACGTAACGAAACGAACGAAAAAAAAAATATAAAGAGTGTCGAACGAAATGGAAAACGTTTGAGTGGAATGGAAAGGGAAACTGATGAGAGATGGGTGTGATTTTCTAAAAAGTGAAATGATGACGTTTAGAGTTAAGTGTGTGTCCCAATTATAATTTTTGTTTTTGAATGAATGAAGAGTCGTGGAAGACCTTGGTTTTATCTCCTTCGACTTCCGTTTGTGTTGGGAACTCGTGTGCATGTATTTTGTTGAGGAGACGATGAAGAGTGTTGGAGAGGATGCACGAGGATGAAGAGAAGGAGGTGGTTGGTTGGTGTTTCAGGCGTTTGAACCGAACGAAAGTGAAATTTATACGAAGAGAGGCCGTAAATAAAGAGCGAGGAGGAGAAGAAGAAGATGCGATGCCAGAGGTGGTTATCAACCTCTAGAGGGAGACGACTACCAACCATCACCATTGGCAACGAAAGCCCACGCCCGGCCGGAAGAGGAACCGGCAAAATCCATGCCCAGATTCTCAACATTTCTTTTGCTTGATTTTTATTTAAATTTTTCTTCTCTTCTGGTTTCTCATTCACTTCGTTGTGGATCGAAAAGTATATTGATGGATGCGAGAGAGAGAGTCCACTGATCCCAAATAAAAAAGAGTAATTGATTTATTGATGCGAATGATGGCCAACAATTACCTCACGCTATTTGCTTTATAATTAAGAAGTGGAGAGTAGAGATGCGCGGATCGGTAAGAGCCGAAGCTGTATGGACCACACGCATCAATATTACTATTATGTAATTCGTAGTTTTTAATTTATAGAAATTATACCAAACATTGGTAATTTTTTAAATTAAATTGATCATAGTTAAGCAATAATGGGTGACCCTAACGTTTAAGCCAATTTAACACATATAGTGCAAAGTTTAAACTACGTAATTCGTTTTTTTTAAACTATTGAAAACATACCTAATATAGGTATTTTTTGATATTAAGTTGATCAGAGTTAAGCAATGATGGGTGATCCTAACGTTTCTAGCCAATTTAAGACATATAGTTCAAAGTGTAAACTAAATTATTGAAATAATATCTTAAAAAAATAACTGAAACCCTGCGATTTTTTTTGTCAATTTTTTGCAAAAGTTTAAACTACGTAATTCATTTTGTTAAAAGTATTGACAACATACTAAATATCTTTTGAAGACTAGTTTATATTTACTTCAACATTAACAGAAACCTAATGATTTTTTTTGCCAATTTTCAGTAAAAGACTATTAAACTACGTAATTCATTTTGTTTAAACTATTGAAAACATACCAAAAAATGTAATTTTTATAATTAAATTGATCAGAGTTAAGCAATGATGGGTGACCCTAACGTTTTTAGCCAATTCAACACATATAGTTCAAAGTTTAAACTACATAATTAAAACAATATCTTTTGAAGACTTTGTTCATATTTACTTAAAAATTGGCTGAAACGCCAGTGATTTTTTTTTGTCAATTTTCAGCAAAAGTTTAAACTACGAAATTCATTTTATTAAAATTATTGAAAACATACCAAAAATTTAAATTTCAATTATTAAATTGATCTGAGTTAAGCAATGATGGGTGAAAGATTACACTACGTAATTCATTTTGTTTAAACTATTGAAAACATACCAAAAATTTAAATTTTCATTATTAAGTTGATCAGAGTTAAGCAATGATAGGTGAAAGATTAAACTACGTAATTCATTTAATTTAAACTATTGCAAACATATCCAATATAGCTATTTTTTGATATTGTTCATCAGAGTTTAGCAATGATGGATGATCCCAACGTTTTAAGCCAATTTAACACATATAGTTCAAAGTTTAAACTACATAATTGAAACAATATCATTATAAGACTTAGTTCATATTTACTTACTTAAAAATTAATTGAAACCCTAATGATTTTTTTTGCCAATTTTACACAAATACAGTTCTAAGTTTAAAACTACGTAATTCGTTTTATATTAAGTTGATAAGAGTTAAAAGCAATGATTGATGATCCTAATGTTAATTTAACACAGACATGTCAAAGTTCAAAATACAAAATTAAAAAATTTAGATTATTTAATTTAAGATTTTAAAATTTTACATCAATAATTGTTAAGCATTTCTGTGATTTTAACTTTTTTCTTTGATAAATAAATTAAAACTGATCAATTTGTATTTAAATCAGTACAACAATGATATAACTTTGCAACTAGTTAACATACACATTTGCTGTTTTCCTTGAAGTCAATAACCAAGAAATAATGCATATCGAGCAAGAATTACGTAATTGCATAAAAGCTGCAACAAAACTAAAAGCGCGCGAGCGAATGCTAAATATCTTAAACATAATTAAAAACACAACTTAAGTAATCTTTAGGTTCGTTCTTCCGATTTGAAAACGAAAGGTTTTTAAAACCCATTAAAATTACTGCTGCAATCGTTCTAGCATTTCGTACTTTTCCACACGTTCGATATCAATTTTAATTAGGTATTTTACCTAACACGTTTCTAGAAGGTCTCCTGCATATTACCATTATAATGTAATGATCATAGCAAAAGAGGGAATTCGTAATTAAGAGCGACACGTCTGGATTTGTGCAGAACGCAACAAAAAAAAAACGAATTCTCATACAAAAAAAAATGTGTGTGTGTATATACATATAGGAATTATGAAACCTCGAAGGTCATTGATATAGTTTTTTTTTTCTTCTTGGTGTGTTTCATGCAAGAACATAAATAAATACAGAAATGCGTTGAAAGGTAACGAGAAACCACCGGGATAAAATTTATGCATTCATAGCTCATAGCTCAGCTGATTATGACATAATATTACATATATTGAATAATAGATTAGGTTTCTCGCATTGATATGTAATAATAATAAAAAAGTTGATAATGTTGCATACTTGAATGTATGAACAAAAAGGTCTTTTCCTTTCTTTTAAAACAGTTATTCCACGCATTCTAATCTAATCGTCCGTTTTTTCTTCTCTTATTGTTTATTATGGTCTCTCGATATGCAGGATGTTGTTGGCATTATGCATTCCCTCATACATCGCACCATTATTACATAATTTTCCATCCAACAATAATTATTCAGATTTTATACAATTATCGCAGTTTTTTTTAAGTATTTTATTACATAATCTAAATATTATTAATCACCCGTTCATCTAATATCTCTTAAACTCATTGTTTAACTTTTTTTAGTTTACCCAAAAAAAGTCTTAAATTTGAAATAAAATAAAATATGGCGTTTTCAACGCTCTTCGATCTACATACATAACACATACAGTCTACTAATTATTCATTGCGTAAGGTCAGAATGTAACTTCAACAATCAAATATTACTTTTACTTCAAAACCACTGGGTTTTTCTCGATTTTGTCATTAATAAAACTCTCATAGATTTTCTGCTGATATCTTCAATTTTAAGTGGTTTTTATTAATAAATATGTAAATTTACATAATTTAGTAATTAAAATGTATTGAAAAACCTGTATTTTGTCGTCAAACTTCATACACTAATATTCAAATTCAAAATATTTCTTCGTTTTGACTACGTTTTTGAATTGAAGGTTATTTGAGGAATGTGTTTAAGGATTATTTAAACAATATTATATAAAGGTAGAAATAGTTAATTCAAGAATAAAATCATAAAAATGTATGAAATTATTTTAAAATTAGTGTTAATTAAAAAAATGGTTGAATTATTATATAAATTTAGATATTTTTTTCTGTATTTAAAGAAATAATGATACAATTTTTCAGTCCTGTTTTATTGGATAATAATTATTAATTAATTAACAAAAATAATGAAGGATAATGAAAAAATTTTTTATTCATAAAAATTTGCTGCAATTTAGATATTTTTAAAAATTTATTTATAGAAATTATGATACAAATTATGTGTCTTTTTTATTGGATATTAATTATTAATTAATTAAAGAAAATGATGTAGAAGAATTGCAAAATTTGATCTCAGAGAAATGAAATTTTTCATTCATAAATTTTTTTACAATTTTTATATAAATTTAGATATTTTTTTAAATTTATTTATATAAATAATGATACAAATTATATGTATTTTTTATTGGATAATAATTATTAATTAATTGATGAAAAAAATGTAGGTGAATTGCAAAAATTTGACCTCAATTGAATGAAAATTTTCATTCATTAAAATTTGCACAAATTTTATATAAATTTAGATATTTTTTTAAATGTATTTATAAAAATAATGATACAATTTAACAGTATTTTTTATTTGATAATAATTATTAATTAATTGAAGAAAAAAATGTAGGTGAATTGCAAAAATTTGTTATCAATGAAATGAAATTTATCGTTAATTAAAATTTGCACAAATTTTATATAAATTTATATATTTTTTGAAATTTATTTATAGAAATAATGATACAAATTATGTGTCCTTTTTATTGGATAATAATTATTATTTAATTACAGAAAAAAATGTAGGAGAATTGCAAAAATATGGTCTCAATGAAATGAAATTTTTTATTCATAAAAATTTGCACAAATTTTATATAAATTTATATATTTTTTGAAATTTATTTATAGAAATAATGATACAAATTATGTGTCCTTTTTATTGGATAATAATAATTAATTAATAAAAGAAAATGATGTAGGTGAATTGCAAAAAATTGGTCTCAATGAAATGAAATTTTTCATTCATAAAAATTTGAACAAATTTTATATAAATTTAGATATTTTTTTAAATGTATTTATAAAAATAATGATACAATTTAATAGTCTTTTTTATTGGATAATAATTATTAATTAATTGAAGAAAAAAATGTAGGTGAATTGCAAAAATTTGTTCTCAATGAAATTAAATTTTTCATTCATAAAAAATTGCACAAATTTTATATAAATTTATATATTTTTTTAAATTTATTTATAGAAATAATGATACAAATTATATATCTTTTTTATTTCATATTAATTATTAATTAATAAATTAAAAAAATAATGTAGGAAAATTGCAAAATTAAAAAAAAATGAAATTTTTTTGTTCATAAAAATTTGCACAAATTTGATACAAATTGAGGCCTCACATTATACGAATATTAAATAAAAAAGTATATAAACTGAAAATTGGACAAATTGTTGCAATAATAAAAGGTAACGCTTCTTTTATGATATTGTACAAAAATAGAAAATGATATAGTTATATTAAAATTTGTTTATGTAATCAGAGGTAAAATGTGTTAATTTGAGATGAAATTGATTGATCTATATTATATGAATATTAAAAGAAGAAATGATATAATTTGAGTATAAAAAAAATGTTGCAGATATAAATGGTAACGTTTCTTTTATGACAATTTAATATTATGAAATTGTGATATTATATTATAATTGTAGCTTAGTTTATGTAATGTTAAGTAAAACGTGTTACTTAATGATTAATTAAAATCAATGTTTGTGTTGTTGATGATTAGGCGAAGAATGAAGGTGGATAAACAGAGATGAAAGAGAGAGCGGAATTTGCAACGCGCTGTAGAAAATTGATTAAGTTTAGCGTCACGTGGCAGGCGCCGCCGCGCGCGAGTCCGGCGACACAACAACAACAACACCAGCAGCAAACGGCAACAACATTGAAGGAAAAGGAGGAAAGAAAGTGGAGAAAAGGGTCAAGTTGAAGGTTGCCACATTCGGTTGACATTCAAATGAGAAGCAGAAGCGAGCGAAAAATAGAAACAAAACGAAAGCAAGAATAAACAAGAGTCGCGTCGAGCAAAACGAAATAGTAGAAGAAGAAGAAGCGCTACGAGTGGAAGAAGAAGAAGAAGAAAAATGATGAGGTTGAAGGAAGGAAGGAATGAAAAAGAAAAAAGCGAAAGTATCTACGCTAACACTAATAAACACGGGTAAGTAATAACATCTGCAGGGAGATGTGCGAGTCGAGGAGCCGGCTTTCCATTAGAAATTAAAAGCGTGGAAAACTGTATGCAATTACAGGAAGAGAATCTTCGCGTCGGAGACGAAGGAAGGTTGTAAATTATTCCCGAATCTGCAAAAAACCGTAGAATTACCACCGAAACGGTACGTTTCGATCGGACGCTGTTATTATTAATCCTGCGTCTCTTCTCTGCACGGGAGGAGGAAGGAAAAGGGATTTTTTTTTAATTGCATCTTTGTTCTACTTAATTTATATGATCATATTGAGTGAGGAATGTGGATGGTGGCCTTTTGCGGGCGGCCACCACTTGAATATAATATGTTGTAAATTGATACTCTCCTCCTCATCCAACAGTCTCGAACAGCTCATCTTCTTATACTTCTTCTTCTGACTGCTGCTTCTTCTCTTGCTTCTTCGGTAGGATCAAATTTGGTCAAGAAAGATAAAGCTTTTAGTCTCCACCAAATTTATAGACCTATTCAATTTAGTTACTGTGTTTTTTATAACATCAACGACTTGATTTTTCGTAAACTAATTAATAAAATAAAAATTTGTTTTAATTACTTTTACTTAAATTGAAAACTTTACAGTGATGTTTTCTTCACTTCTTAATACATAATTAAGTTTGAAAAATAAAAGCTTATAAATTAAATGATTATTTCATTCAAACATAATTCTAAGAAGTGAGTACACAATTTGGTTTTCCCCTATATGCATTCCTTGTTTGTATTTAGTTCCTCGATTAGTCCGGTTTTAAACAGTCCGGGATATTGATGGAACCAAATACCCGCACTATGCGAGGTATTGTTAAAATTTCATAAAAATCATGCAATAAGATTTTTTAAAGAAAAATTTATATAGAAGATTGAGTGACTTTTTTTGTATATAAATGATCGATTTTTTACTTATATATATATATATTCATTGTATGTAATATGTAGTCCTCGATTAATCCGGTTTTAAATAGTCCGACTGAAATGAATTATCGCACTATTAATATTATTAAAATTTATATTTTTTTCATACAAATCTGGAAATTTTTGAATTATTCAACTTTTTTTTAACTAATTTAAAAAAAAATAAGTTTTATGAAGACTTCTTGCTATAAAGTTCTTCGATTCACATATAAATAATTAAAAAAAAAGAAAGTTTTGTAAGTAATCTTACAGACTTAATAACTAATCTTGCGTAATAAATGAATGAAAACTTCTTGCTAATTTTAATTAATTTTATTTAAATTGAAATCTTTACAGTGAACAAAACATTAATACTTAATTTAGGTTGAAAAAAAGTATGTATGTAACAAAGAAAATCTTAAAAAAAATGGACTAATCTTGCGTAATAAATGAATGAAAACTTCTTGCTATAAAGGACTTCGATTCACAATACCCATAAACTGTGAATATATCCAATGTAAGTCAAATAAATAAGTTCATCGTTGATCTTCTCTTGATTTTTCATTAGAATCAAATTTGGTGAAGAAATATAAAGTCTGTTCGTCTCCATCAAATTTATGGACTAATTCAATTAGTAGTTTAGTTTTTTTTTATCATCAACCACTTGATTTTTAGTAAATTAATTAATCTGTTTTAATTAGTTTTATTTAATTTGAAAAATTTACAGTGAACAAAACATTAATACTTAATTTAGTTTGAAAAAAAAAGTATGTATGTAATAAACAAAATCTTATCAAAAATGGACCAAATTAATAAAAAAAAATTATTTAACTTTTAGTTTCTACCAAATTTATAGACTAATTCAATTTGTAGTTTATTTTTTTATCATCAACGACTTGATTTTTCGTAAATTAATTAACAAAACAAAAATCCATTTTAATTACTTTTTTTTTAATTCAAAACTTTTCAGTGAACAAAAGTATGTAAGTACAAACAAAATGTTATAATCAACAAACAAGATAAATTAATTGATAATCTTATATAATGAAAAAAGTTATATAATTTGAAAATCAAGACTTTTTAAGTCATTTTATTGATTTTACTTAAGAATAATTAAAAAAATTGAATTATTGAACATTTATTTAAGAGATTTTTATAAATAATTGTGTAACTTGCAGACTTAACAACAAATCTTGTATAATGAATAAATGAAGACTTTTACTGTAAAGTCATTTGATTCACAATGCTCATAAACTGCGAATGCATCCAATATGTAAGTCAAATAAAAGCGAAGTATAAATTGCGTATTGAAATTGCGATTATATAAGAGCAAATCTCAGAACGAAATGAATCGTGTGGCGTGTAGAGCTGACGATCAAAGTCGTGCGTGGATAAATCTGTGGGAATGGGTTCGTTCAGTTTAGAAGTAATATTATGAATATGCCATATGCAACTTATGTAAATCCATGTTGGTCTGTTCCATTTCATTTCATTTCACTTCATTTTATTCTCAGTTTGACGGAATTTATGTGTCGCTTGGGTATTGTGTAATACGTGCGTTTCATAAAATGTATCGATCCAAAATTGATTCGATGCGAACGCACTTCGAAAGGTACGTTTCGTTTTTGGTATTCACGTCGATGCTGTAGCTCCTCTGGTCCATCAAGGTCAAGGGTTAGGTGGATACGAGCACGTGCGTCCCCAGCAGCTGAAGAAGTGGAAGCCATATATCCATGCATCCGTATGCAAGTATAAACATATGAGAGATGAGCAGCAACCTGAAAGACGCCCACTAATTTGGCTGCATCTTCTTGTGTGAGCTCTAGAGAAGGGAGAGAGTTCAGTTGAGCTCTTCGATTTTCAGCGAAACTGGTCTGCGAAATTACGTACTCTCATCTCATCCCATCTCATCTCCGTGTAATAAGCGAACTGTAATGGTTCAGTTCCTAATAGAACTGGGATATCGCATTAATAGTAGTTATATACGCATATAGTGCATTATCCCCCCCTAAATATACACCGCACACCCGATCGTCACCTTCTTCATGTTTTTTCCCATTTTTTTTCTATAAAAAAACCTCTCAAATCATACATCTTTTGATGAGGAAACATCCTTTTTTAAGTCTCTCACCCTTAACGAACGTTTATAATTAGAAATTATATCATGAATCAAATAATTAAAAAAAAAAACATTGCAATTATCTTAATAAATTGGTAAATTTGAACATAATCCTCATTACTAAGATTTGTTTAATCCTTTAACATAATGTTTGGAAGTTGTACAGCTTTTCAGAGTTAAATAAGAAATGGGTGAACATATTATTTTTAAGTCTCCTACCCTTAACGAACGTTTGTAATTAGATATTATTTCATAAATCAAATCATTAAAAAAATATTATTGGAATTATCTTAATATATTGGTAAATTTCATGATAATCCTCATTATTTGGATTTGTTTAATCATAATATTTGAAAGTTGTATAACTTTTCAGAGTTAAACAAGAAATGGGTTAAACAAGAAATTATTTCATAAATCAAATAATTTATAAAAATTCTATTGAAATTATCTTAATATATTAGTAAATTTGAAGATAAATTATTTGGATTTGTATAATCCTTTAACATAATGTTTGAAAGTTGTTCAGCTTTTCATAGTTAAACAAGAAATGGGTGATCATCTTCTTTTTAAGTCTCTCAGCCTTAATGAACGTTTATAATTAAAAATTATTTCATAAATCAAATAATTAAAAACATCTATTGGAATTATCTTAATATATTGGTAAATTTGATGATAATCCTTATAATTTGGATTTGTTTAATCCTTTAACATAATGTTTAAAAGTTGTACAGCTTTTCATAGTTAAATAAGAAATGGGTGAACATCTTCTATTTAAGTCTCTCACCTTTAACAAACGTTTATAATTAGAAATTATTTCATAAATCAAATAATTTAAAAAAAATCTATTGGAATTATCTTAATACATTGGTGAATTTGAAGATAATCCTTATTATTTGGATTTGTTTAATCCTTTAACATAATGTTTGAAAGTTGTACAGTTTTTCAGAGTTAAACAAGAAATGGGTGAACATCTACTATTAAAGTCTCTCACCCTTAACGAACTTTTATAATTAGAAATTATTTCATAAATCAAATAATTTAAAAAAAATCTATTGGAATTATCTTAATATATTGGTAAATTTGAAGATAATCTTCATTATTGGTATTTGTTTAATCCATAATATTTTAAAGTTGTACAGCTTTTCAGAGTTAAACAAGAAATGGGTGATCATCTTCTTTTTAAGTCTCTCACCTTTAACGAACGTTTATAATTAGAAATTATTTCATAAATCAAATAATTTTAAAAAAATCTATTGGAATTATCTTAATACATTTTTGAATTTAAAGATAATCCTTATTATTTGGATTTGTTTAATCCTTTAACATAATGTTTGAAAGTTGTTCAGCTTTTCAGAGTTAAACAAAAATGGGTGAAAATCTTCGTTTTAACTCTTACCCTTAACGAACGTTTATAATTAGAAATTATTTCATAAATCAAATAATTTAAAAGAAATCTATTAGAATTATCTTAATATATTGGTAAATTTGAAGATAATCCTCACTATTTGGATTTGTTTAATATTTTAACATAATGTTTGAAAGTTGTACAGCTTTTCAGAGTTAAACAAGAAATGGGTGACCAACTTCTTTTTAAGTCTCTCACCTTTAACGAACGTTTATAATTAGAAATTGTTTCATAAATCAAATAATTAAAAAAAAAATATTGGAATTACCTTAATATATTGGTAAATTTGAAAATAATCTTCACTATTTGGATTTGTTAAATCCTTTAACATAATGTTTGAAAGTTGTATAGCTTTTCATAGTTAAACAAGAAATGGGTGAACATCTTCTATTTAAGTCTCTCACCTTTAACTAACGTTTATAATTAGAAATTATTTCATAAATCAAATAATTTCAAAAAATCTATTGGAATTATCTTAATATATTGGTAAATTTAAAGATAATCTTCACTATTTGGATTTGTTTAATCTTTTAACATAATGTTTGAAAGTTGTACAGCTTTTCAGAGTTAAACAAGAAATGGGTGAACATCTTCTTTTTAAGTCTTTTACCCTTAACGAACGTTTATAATTAGAAATTATTTCATAAATCAAATAATTAAAAACATCTATTGGAATTATCTTAATATATTGGTAAATTTGAAGATAATCCTCATTATTTGGATTTGTTTAATCCTTTAACATAATGTTTAAAAGTTGTACAGCTTTTCATAGTTAAACAAGAAATGGGTGAACATCTTCTTTTTAAGTCTCTCACCCTTAATGAACGTTTATAATTAGAAATTATTTCATAAATCATATAATTTATAAAAATTCTATTGAAATTATCTTAATATATTAGTAAATTTGAAGATAAATTATTTGGATTTGTATAATCCTTTAACATAATGTTTGAAAGTTGTTCAGCTTTTCATAGTTAAACAAGAAATGGGTGATCATCTTCTTTTTAAGTCTCTCAGCCTTAACGAACGTTTATAATTAGAAATTATTTCATAAATCAATTAATTTATAAAAAATCTATTGGAATTATCTTAATATATTGGTAAATTTGAAGATAATCCTCATTAATTGGATTTGTTTAATCCTTTAAAAATAATGTTTGAAAGTTGTACAGATTTTCAGAGTTAAACAAGAAATGGGTGAACATCTTCTTTTTAAGTCTCTTACCCTTAAAGAACGTTTATAATTAGAAATTATTTCATAAATCAAAAGTTTACAAACATTTTTTAACCTATTAGAGAATTTGGTTTCATTGGGTTCAAAATTGGATATTTTGGATAAATTTTTAGATTAGTAAGTAAATAAATGAAAATTATGAAAAATAAATCAATTTAGTTTCAACTTTTTAGAAAATTCTGTTACGCCATCTTTTGATAATTATTGAAAGTACAAATTTTTAGAAGTTAAGAAAATGATTGCTTTTAAATTAATTATTTTTTTAGGTTATAAACTAATTATTGTAATTACATTTTGGTGCATTTTTTTATTGAATTAATAATAAATAAACTAAATAATAAGTCCAAGTACAAATCCTTGAGGTACACCAAAAAAAAAGAAAGAATATTAAAAAATCGTCAAGGAAAAAAATCTATATATTAATTATGATTTCGTAACACGATTTTTTTTTCTTCAAAAATTTCTATCAAGAAACTGCATTTATAATGAATTTAAAAAAAATGTACCTTTAATTTAGTGCATATTTTACGAGTGAAAATAAACATTCCATTAACTCCTAATCACTTCAGTAAAATATAGTTATTACATATAAATTACCCGAACGCAACATAAAATCTAACCGTAAAACATGCATAACAATGAATTGCTCAATTCGTATATAATCGTGTCAATGTCTGGTGAAACGGTCCACGTTTAAAAACAAAAAAAGAAACAAAAACAAAACTTGCAGACAATTGTTTAACAAAGATTAGTTGATTTTGAACGTTCGAAATTTCATGCAATTCGCGAAATCTATTGCAAGGTTAATGAATCTAACATATAAATATATTTAGACTGTTGCGTTTTAGTGGCGTGAACAATTTTTTGCAAGGTTATTTCCATACGTGTGCAATGTTATTATTGGCTTTTGCATTGAATTGCAACAAACAAATAAAAACAAAAAGTATAAAAATGAAATGAGAGTGTAACGAACAACAATTTATTTCATTTAGGTTTTTTTTTCTTTTCTAATTCCATTCTAATTGCCATTTTAATTGTGCTTTTTAATTAAATTGTTTATTTTGTAATAATAGACCATGAGATTTCGCTCAGTATTTTGAGGCTTATTTAAATTTAATATTTTTTTTTGTATACATTCAAATAATTTCAATAAAAAGTTAATAAATTGTCGAATTACAGTTTTCATAGTTAAACAAATTGATTTTTTTTTCCTTTAATATAATTTGTATTGTTGTTGAATAAGTTTTTAACTTGAAAGAAGAAATTTATTATTTTGTAAATAAACTTATCCAATTGTACAAAAAATCAATTGAAAGTATCTTAAAATGTTGCTTAATTTAAATTTGTGTTTATGTTGATCAAATCTTGATAGTTAAGTAACGAATGGATGATTCCAAAACTTGAAATAACTGAAATTAAGATTTTTTTGTATGATGAAAATTTGAATATATTTGGTAAATTTGAAGATAATCTTTATTTGGATTTTTTTTGAATCGTATAATATAAAGTTTGAATGTTTTACAGCTTTTCATAGTTAAGCAATAAATGGGTGATCAATATTTTCTATTGTTTTAGCTTATTATTGTTTAGCAACTTTTATTTTAAGTAAATATTGAAAATCTACTAAAACTAGTACTAAATACAAAAAATCGATATTAACTGAATATATGTAAAATCATGATTCATATTTGATGTTGTTTCAGCTTTTCGTAGTTAAGCAATAAATGGGTGATCAATATTTTCTATTTATTTAGCTTATTGTAGTTAAACAACTTTTTTAAGTAACAAATGAAAATCTTAAAAAACAAGTTGACATTTGATGTTGTATTAGCTTTTTATAGTTAAACAATGAATGGGTAATCAATACTTGAGATAACTACAATTAACACTTTTATTTAAGTAAAAAATGAAAATCTCTTAAAAGCAATACAAAATACTAAAGAAAACAGATCAAAAATTTCAAATGAAAAAAAAAAAAAAATACAAGTAAAAGTTTATAAATGAAATCATCTACTTTTTTATTGAATCAAAATTATCAATTGAAAACAAACATTAATAAAAGTAAAAGTTTATAAATGAAATCATCCACTTTTTATTGTTTCTTTTCCATTTAAAATTATAAACTTTTCAGAGTAAAAAAAAAACTTAATTTATTCCAACAAATTCCAATACTTTTACTATTAATTGAATCATTCCTATTTTATTTCTGTCATTGTCAAAATTAACCTTGATTATCAATCAATCGTTATATTTCACTTAAAATTATTTGTGGTAAATGGCAAATTTCAAGAACGGTTTTTCTCTTGATATTATTTTTATTCCTTATTCACATTAATTTTGCAAACATAAATCGCTTACCGAGAACCACGGAGCGTTCAATTTGGAAATTATCGTTATTAGTTGCTGCATTACTCTCTTATTATTGCGAAAAGTTTCGTAAATCCATGCAAGTTTTTTACTTACTTTAAAAGCATTCTTTTCCAAACGAAATTACTGCAATTACAGGCGATAATTTATTCACCGTTTAATAAGAATTTATCCAGTTTCTTTAATACTTCTTTATACAGTTTTTTTTTCTTGATATTTCGTGTTATATAAAGAAATGTATGAAGAATTTGTTAAATTATAAAAAAGTCTTCATAAATTTATTGAAAAACTGATTCATTTTTGATAAAATGTACTGAATCCTCTTCTATATTAAAAAGACACAAAATTTGCATCTTTTGAGTAAAATGAAAAATTTCTTCTATTTAAATTAACGTAAACTTTAATCATATTTTGAGAAATATTTACAATTAATACTTAAATTGTGTTGTTACATAATTGACAGAATATATCTATAAATAACTGCATGAATTCACCGGAAAGTAGAGCAAAAAACCGTTTTTATTCTATTGTTATATTTATTATCGTTTGCATAAATGGATCAAAAGTGTTAAACTTTTGTGTCGACAAAAGTGTGGACAAATTTTCGTGCAAATTGGTTCTTTTTTTTTCTTTTGTTTGTTCGACGATTTATCGTTATGCAAAATGAATCGTTTTTCGAAAATTGGGTCGACGCGAATGACCGGAGAAGTCCAAAAAAAATGTGCGAAAAACTGGACTATCTGAAGAAAACGTTATTCAAACATCTTTGACCTGGAAAAAAACGCACAAAAAATGACGTTTTTCGTAGCATAAAGTTAAACATCATTGGATGGGTGATTCTTAAATATTAGCATTAGGAAAATGCTTAAGAAATAAAGAAATTTATATTATTAATTGGATTTTATTATTGATATTTTCAAAAATTAAAAAATTTACAAAAAAAATGATGTTTACATTCTAAAAGTTAAGCATTTGATAGGTGACCCATTATCATAATTGGTCGATTGGTTTATTGAAAGAATAAACTTCTAAGAAATATTGAATCAAACAATTTATTTCATCAAAATGATCTAAGATTCGAAGCTAATTCTTAGAAAGATTGATGTTTAAATTCCTTAAAGTTAAGCATTTGGATGGGTGATAAATTTAGACATGATAAATTACTGTTGAATTGGTTAAAGTTAAGCACTTTTTAGATGGGTGATCTATTCAAACATCTAAAAGAAACCCTATGATCATTCATCTATTATAAGAAGATAAAATTTCGTAACAATTGATAAAAAATCTTATCGATAATTGGAAGCAATTCCTTACAAATATTTAGGTTTAATTCCTGAAATTTAAGAAAACTCCAATAGTCAAAGAATATTACTGTTAAATTGCTTAAAGTTAAACATTTTTGGATGGGTGATTTATTCACACATTTAAAAGTAACTCTTTGATCATTCATCTATTATTAGAAGAAAAAAAATCGTAACAATTGCATAAAAATCTTTGCGAAAATTGGAATCAAATCCTTACAAAAATTGATGTTTAATTCTTTAAAGTTCAGAAAACTCCAAGAAAATGATCACAAAGAAATTACTGCTAAATTGCTTAAAGTTAAGCATTTTAGGATGGGTGATATATACAAACATCTAAAAGAAACTATGATCTTTCATTTATTAGAAGAAGAAAAATTTTCGTGATAATTACAAAAAAAACTTATCAAAAATTGGAAGCAAATTTTTAAGAAATTTTCAAAAAAAATAGTCACAAGGAAAGTACGGTTAAATTGCTTAAAGTTAAGAATTTTGGATGGGTGATCTATTGAAAAATCTAAAAGAAACTCTATGATCATTCATTTATTAGAAGAAGAAAGAATCTCGTAACAACTACAAAAAAATATTAAATCAATTACGATTTATTACCTAATATCTTTCATCGATATTTTCAATACATCTTCATCATTGTTATTTTTTTTGTATCAGTCTTTCTCTTTCACTCTACCATTATTTTATCTTGTTGTTGTTGTTTCTTTTCCTATACTTCTCTTTCTTCTTCGACTGCTTTTGGACTTCTTTCCACCTCGTAGTTAATCGAATTCCTTAATTACAAAGTCGTAACTTCCTCATACGTTAAATACCGAAGAATGCCTCTTCGGGATAATAAAACCGAATTTATATGGTATAGACGTGTATAGGTTTCGTAGCTGGAGCTAATTTTATAATTACACCCGTGCACGGTTAATAAATACATCACTGAAACACTTCTTCAATCCATAATAATTCATAAAAATCAATTTTTGAACTTTTAACTCGAAAAAAATGTAATCATTGCAAAAAAAAGTTCATCATAATCCACAATAGTTTAATTGAAAATCATACTTTAATCTAGATTTGGAAACAACAAATTTCATCATAATCTGTAAAAGCATACTTTTTATTTAAATCATTACCAATTTTGTAATAATTTTTGTTAAAGTTTTTGTAAATTTTCTAAAATTGAACTTTCAACTGATTTAATGTTAAAACATCATTAAAATTAACACATATTTCATCAGAATCTAGAATTAATTTAATAGTAAAAGCATACTTGAATTTAGATTAGAAAAACGTCAATTTTTAAACAATTTAAAAAAAAATCTGAAATTAAACTTTTAACTGGATTAAATCTAAATAATCATTAAAATTAAGCATTATTTTGTAAACAATTTTGTAACAATTCTTAAATATGAGTTTTGAAAAAAAAAAGAACTTTGAACAGTATTAAACCTGTATTAAACAATCAAATTTCACACAAACTTCATCATAATCTCAAATCAATTGAATTTATAGTAAATCTATATAGAAAACAACATTTTTTCCAACAGTTACATAAGATTTTTTAAACAATTTTTGTTTAAGTTTAAGCAAGTTAAGTTCTTTAGCAACCTTTCATATACTTAATTAATTAGAACTGTTAATCGTATTTTGCATACAATAGTATTGGCAATGTATTTATGAATGTATAATTAGATTTACGAGTAAATCCCATTAATATTCATTAAAGAATCTACGATAATTAAATCGAAATATAAATGAACTTTTATTCCAATTATGAATCACTTCACATTATTCGTTCATTAAATCAATCATTTATTAAATATTTTTACTATTAATACAGTTTTTTTATATTATTACAATTATTTAGAAACTGTTGCAATTCTAAATAAATTTTTTAAATTTTCAACAATATTTATCAATGTTTAACAATTTTCAACAATCTCTCAACTTAAAATTAAAAAAAAAACATGTAATTAGCAAATCATTTATAAATTGCTACAATTTAGATAGAAAAAATAACATAGTTTGACTTTACATTCAATGTTCATACATCAATTAAATAATTATACTAGTTTTTCTTTTGATACAAAACGACCTTTGCTTTCATTTTTTTAATTAATTATCTTTTACTCATAAAAATAACTATACAAATGGAAAACTTTTCCATTTAAATATTATCAACATGTACCTGATTGCAAACAAACAAAACAAAATATATAAAAATTGTTAATTAAAAAAGGCAGCAAAAACTGGTTGCAATGTTACCAAAAAAAAGTACATTTTTAATTTCACATTAATTAAATATGAAATAAAAATTAAAAAACAATTTAAAATTAAGTTAATGTATAAATTAAAAAAGAAAAATATTAATTAGTAATAAATAAAAATTAATTTTATACATTTTTTTATTTACTAATTAGAAATATGTTTATTTGGTCCAAATTTGTGTGAAATCTTATCCAGATCAAACGTCATTAATCAACGAGAGAAATTACCTGATTTGAATACGTCCAGCCAAAAAAATAATTGTAAATCATTCGTTTCGGGGAAACAAAAATCTAGACCTCGTCAACATAGTTTTCAGTTTCCGCAACTAAAAAAAAAGACATGATATTCATGATTTACTGAATGTTCTTTAATATTTCTATATTGTTATGATAATTGTAGAATTTTCTTTATATTTTAACTTAGTTACATAATTATATTGACTCTTTGCATAGTGCGGCTTCGATTAGTCCGAATTCAATATAGTCCTGTTTGAAAATGTCAAAACTATTTTAGTTTAAATACACTGCTATAAACATTTATTATGAATATGCGAATGACTATTATTTGATTACATTTTTACACTGAAATTGAAATTTTACTAACATAAAAGAAATAGTTTTTTTTATGATAGAAAAAACTATTTTAATAATCAATTAAGATCATGTACCAAATCATGATTTTTGCTTAAGAAAGATTTGTTCATGATATTGCAAACTAGAAAGTTTAGTATTTTCAAATATTTTAATATTGTTTATACATTTTAGTTTCAATAGTTATGTATAAAAAAAATGATATTTTTTCATAATTATGAAAAAGATGTATCAAAAAGAAATTTTTGATGAAAATTTTGAAATTTTTCGGGAATGATTGGTTTTATGTATTTTAGTAATAAAAATAAGGTGTTTGTTTCCTCGATTTTTCAAAATAATCTTGGGATTTATCAAATATTTGCTTATGAATGTTTAAAATTTTCAGGATTTTCATGTTTTACTATAAGCAGATTAGTTTCTTTTAGAAAATTGTTTTATAGAAAAAAATATGTATCAAAATGAAAATTGATGATAATTTTGAAATTTTTCAGGAATGATTGGATTTATATGTGTTTTAGTAATAAAAAAAGATGTTTGTTTCTTCAATTTTTCGAAATAATCTGTGGATCTTGTGATTGTTTAAAATTTTCAAGTATTTTCATGTTTTAAACTATAAGTAGGTTAGTTTCTTTTAGAAAATTGTTTTATATACAAAAAATTGTATCAAAAAGAAAATTGATAAAAATTTTGAAATTTTTCAGGAAGGATTGGATTTATGTGTGTATTTGTAATAAAAAGATGTTTGTTATTTTCGATTTTTCAATGTTTTAAATAAAAAATATATTCATTTTCTTTTGGGAGAATATACGAAGTTACAGAACTTAATAATATACATTGGAGGAAAAAAAAGAAATAAAAAAAAAATAATACAAAATAATAAGACAAAATAATAAAATGTTTCATTTTTCTTTCAAGTTTTCTGAATGAAAGAAGAACAGAAACGAGAGACGCTCATTGGTCGAAGGTTCAAGAACGTGGGAGGAGATAAAGAAAAATAAAATAAAGAGAGTAAAGAAAAAAAAATCTAGGAGGGCGTTGGGAGGACGTATTTACAAAAATAACCGTTTGTCAGAAAGGGAGAGTCGGGGTCCCTTCGAGGAACTTATATCTAATATATATAATTTAATATAACAAACGTTTACTAGATAATAGTTAATAAAAAAAAAATAATAATATATATCAAATAATAATAATATATAAAAAATAATAATAATAAAAAAAAAACAACAATCAGTCTTGACGCATCCATCTGTCTCAAATGGGATGGTAACTAAGTGGCAGTGTTTCTCGTTCGAGCCCATCGTCACCTTCTGCAATAACAACAAAAAAAAAGAACAAAATTTAGTTATTGGATCAATTCAATATGTTAGTATAGATTTTTGTAGTATTTTGGATTCTTAATGAAGTATAGATTCTTAATGTAGTTTGGATTCGTAGTTTAGTTTGCATTTTGGATTCTTAATGAAGTATAGATTAATTTTTGTGGATTGGTTGACCTTAGAGAATGAGAGACCCGAAAAATTGCAGTTGCAATGAGCAACAAAAAAAAAATAATTGAAAGAATAAGAAAAAAAAAATGAATCAGAGTCGACCTTGCGTGGCAAGGCCGTAGACCCGAAACAGGAGTCCACGGAATTGGGTCTTTTGTTCTGTTGGTATGGATGGATGGATGATGATGGTTTTGCAGTTGTAGTCATCGTCGTAGTAGTAGTAATAATAATAGTAAGGAGTAGTAAGTACTTAAGTGTACTATTCGTTGCATCGCCCCGAGCTTTAGAACGGCGGCCTTCGCGTTTAACCCCGTGGGTGATTCCTCCTAGGCCGTGTCGTTTTTGTACTCGCACAAAACCGGAGAAAGTGGGGCTCGGATGACCTTTTGCAGAATCCATCTAAATGCCACTAGTCGACATTAGATCGAATCTCAATATTATTTTATTATCGTTTTCGGCATTGAACTTGGGAGTTTCCGCCCTTCGAAGACGTTTCGAAGATCTGTTTCCCTCTTCGTTATATAATCAAAATTACATTGAAAATGGGTTTAATTCGATGGGACTGATGATCTTCGCGGTGTCAATGATCTTACGAACGCAACCATAAAAGTGAACTCGGTGTTGTTAAAGGCGGCTACGAACGAGGATTACGTATATATATATATATATAAATTTTTATTTTTTTTTTTTTTGGTTGCGATGCGTACTGAATTTTGAAGATGCATCGCGTGCACAATTCCGACTTCCTTCAATACTATTACTACTTAATTTAAGTTTTTTTTTTTTCTTTAACACTTTACAACTATGAATGGGACGGAAGAAGGAAAACTGGTGTCTGTCTGCTGGAGGATGCTGACTGTGACTTAAAGGTAATAATGTTAAAGTACGTACGGTCAACAACCAGGAAAAGACCCGGAAGCCGACCTCTCTTTCTCTCTCTTCATCGTCATCATCAACTCACCGGAGTCTCCTTCTCCTGCAGCTCGATGTCTCCTTGCGACCTCCGTCGCCTCCGTCGCGGTGCCACATTAGTACAGCCCCGTTGGGTCTAAGCTCTTGCCTCCATTCATCTTAAGACTCTTAGATTTCAGTTATATTTCCCAAAAATTAACTTTTTGCTCTTCCTTAATCACTTTTTTGGCGTGGACGAGATGTGACCGAGTCAAATCAGTACTGTCCGGTCGGGTCCAAAATCTTCTTTCCTCCGTCCATGATTGAAGCGAATTGAATTTCAAATAGAACTTTAAGCACTCTATGTTTAATCTTCAAATTGTGTTGAAGACGATGTTGTTGGTGTTGATGGTACTTCGCTCAGTAGAGTCCGGTGGGGTCCAGTCCTGACATAATCGCGATCTTCTAAGTAAACTCTTTGCGGAATGTTGAAACGCGATCTTCGAAAATCGGAGCACTATTACAAAACTATTGTTACTCGTACTACTCTTGTGTGTGTGTGTGTATGTAGAGGAGGTAGAACTACTTCTTCTCTTCTCGTGCACTCTCTGAGTGAGACGCGCTAATGCGAATGAGCCGAACTTGGATCGAGCGAGGCTTAAATGTGGTTCCGGGGACCCGTCCGAATGATGGTGGGGGGTAGTACAGCCGGTACTCACCGTCAGGACGCCTCGTGAATCTACACCCATGACCCACTCACTATTCTTACTTACTTAGCCCTTTTTTTTCTGCTTCTTCCTCTTCTTGTCTTCTCTGCGAGACACACACACACACACATATGTTTGCTTCTTTTTTTTTTGTTCGTTTCTTTCATCTCTTCCTCTTCGTTTCTTTTTCATTTCGTAGTCGTTAGTAATAGTGGCTACTTACTACACTCGGTTTTTCGCAAACTATTCCGCTGTTAGCACACACTCGGACGTGTCCACCGCGATCACAAGAAACATTCTTATAATACGTGAAGACTATTTCCATTTGAATTCATTAAACACATCAAAGATCTATTACTTTATTTCTTCATTTTTCAATATTTATACCTAATTATTACTACTTTTTTCATTCACAAAATTAACAAAAATCTTTCTAAAATCGATAAAAATAAAGATAAATCTTTGAAAAAGAAAAAATAAACTACATTATTATATAGAAAAATAAATGATTTTAATATTATTATCTAAGTATTAGTATTTTTTCGTATTGAACATCAAAAATCTATCAGCAACAATTATTTCAATTTAAATGTAAAATATATATATATTTCGGTAAGAGAAAGAAAATCAACAAAAAAAATATTTTTTTCCTAATTAATTATGACTTAACATCAATTATTACTTTATTTCTGTATTTTTCAATATTAATACATAATTATTACTACTTTTTTCATTCATAAAATTAACAAAAATCTTTCTAAAATCGATAAAAATAAAGATAAATCTTTGAAAATGAAAAAATAAACTATTTATATTATTACATAAAAAATTAAATGAATTCAATGTTATTACCTAATTTTTAGTATGTTTTCGTATTGAACATCAAAAATCTATCAGCAACAATTATTTCAATTTAAATGTAAAATATATATATATTTCGGTAAGAGAAAGAAAATCAACAAAAAAAATATTTTTTTTCCTAATTAATTATGACTTAACATCAAAGATCTATTACTTTATTTCTTTATTTTTCAATATTAATACATAATTATTACTACTTTTTTCATTCATAAAATTAACAAAAATCTTTCTAAAATCGATAAAAATAAAGATAAATCTTTGAAAAAGAAAAAGTAAACTATTTATATTATTACATAAAAAATGAAATGAATTCAATGTTATTACCTAATTTTTAGTATTTTTTCGTATTGAACATCAAAAATCTATCAGCAACAATTATTTCAATTTAAATGTAAAATATTTATATTTCGGCAAGAGATAGAAAATCAACAAAAAAATTATTTTTTTCCTAATTAATTATGACTTAACATCAAAGATCTTTCATTTCTTCTAATTATTTTAAACACTAATACATAATTATTAATTTTTCATTCATAAAATAACCAGAATCTTAGTAATTTTGATAAAAATATGTACAAATCTTAATAATAAACTAGGAATAATTATTACATAATAAATGAAATTTTCAATAATTATGACTTATTTTCAGAAAATTTAAATAAATATATGAATTTATATTAATATTTAACAACTTTTGTTACTTTGTAAAAATAAAATTGTAATTTTGAGAATAATTCAGAATAATTTTTACTAAATTATATTAATAATTCTATAAGTAAACTAATAAATATATTTCAAATTTTATTCAAGTTTTGTACATTATTTACCTAAATTACTAAGAAATAGGATGTAATAACTTAGATCAAATTAATAGAAAAAAAAATAAAAAAATTTCTAATAAATTAAATAAAATTTCAATAAAAATTGTTAAAAAATACAAATTTTAGAGAAATTCAATTGTAAAAATGATTTTTTGATTAAATAATTGAAATTTGTAATATTAGAAGAAATTTTGTTAACATTTGATTGTATTTGATTATTGAATAATGAAAATTGTAAATATAAAATGTAGTATTTTTTTCAAAATGTATGAGATTAGTATTTTCTGAAGATTAGTGTAGTTTTCGCTGGTTAACCGCAAGGGATATAAATTCTTTAAAGAAAATATGTATATATTGCGGTAGATGAATCCATAGTTGCTGAAAGAATATTAAAATAAAAGTAGAAAAAATAATCTGAAAATAATTGAGAAAAAAAACAAAGAAGAAAATTAAAGAAAGTTTAAGGAAAAAAATGTAAAATAATGAAAAGATAAATAAAATTTATATTGCTGAATTTTTGTTTAAAATTATCACATTTTTTTATTTATTGTATAAAAACAATGAAATATTAGTGAACTTTTTAATTTATTACACAATTCTACAAAAAAAACCATTATCACTTAATGGACAAAGTAAAAAATTAAAGAAAGATTAAGGAAAAAATGTAAAATAATGAAATGAAAAATAAAATTTATTTAGCTGAATTTTGTTCAAAACTCAAAATTTGTTGTTTATTGTATAAAAGCAATGAGATATTAGTAAACTTAATGAATCTATAAGTGAATTTTTAATTTAATACATAATTCTACTAAGAAAATTATTAATATAATGGAGAAAGAAGAAAAGTAAAGAAACTTTAAGGAAAAAATATAAAATAATTAAAGGAAAATAAAAATTTTGTTCAAAATGATCACATTTTTGTATTTATTGTACAAAAGCAATGAGATATTAGTAAACTTGCGATTAATTTAGTACGTAATTATATATAAAAAACAACTATTATTACTTAATGGACAAAGTAGAAAAGAAAGTAAATTTTAAGGAAAGTAGAAAGAAAAATATATAAAATCATAAAAAAATTATCTTAACAACACAAAATGTATATTGCAGTTATAAATTCATTAAAAATAAGTACTTAAATATAATTTATAAGTAAAATCTATTGCGTTTAATTTTTATTAGATTGAAAAAGAGAAATTTTTATCTAAATTTAAACTACGCTTTATTTTCGTTTGTTGTTGTTATTGATGTTGTTATTATATATTCTTTATTTTGAATCAACAATAAACAAATATTTAGGACATAATAGAAACACAGTTTGCATAACTCGAAAGTATGTTACAATACAAAAAAAAATCTATTTTCAAATGGAAACTGTAAATATTATATTTAATTATGAATCTTTAATTAAATTTAAACAGTTATAAATGTAATTTTTATAAAAAAAAAGTGCAGGATTTGAAAGTGTGTGCGTTTTCTGACAGGAAATCGAAGTGTAAGAGATGAGATGCGAAGGAAGGAGTGAAATGAACGAATGGATTGAGATGGATTTCTCTGCAGAAGCCCGTGAGGGGTTTTTAATCCTGCAGATCTAATCGAGTGCACGCTGAGTGTTAATGATATTTATCGAAAACTTTCTCGGAAGTGTACTTTGTGAAAGCTGGGAAAATGCAGTGAAAGTGCACAAAATGACGATTCAAAAAAAAAACGAGAGAAAAAAATAAATAAACATAAATATGTATACAAAAAAAATAAATAAATAAACAGAATGAGAAAATTGAATGTACGTAAACGGCGGTTGTTTGTTATGCACAGGAACTGAAAATAATTGCGTGTGGTAAATGGTAAAACGCAACTTTAGAAAATTGTAATTTTCATGTTTCAAATGCATTTTTTTTACAATTCAATTTTAATTGTAAAGAAATATATAATTTCTCAGATATTTTGGACTTTTTTTAATCAAAATGTATGATTTCAATTATAATTTTGTTGTTTTCTATAAAATTATTAGTTTATTTCTCAATATTTTGAGAAAAATTTATATAAAAATAAGTCTTTTTTTTAATCAAAATTTATAATTGTAATTGTGAAAAAATATGTAATTTAGGACAAGATTTGTTATTTTTTGGGTCGTTTTCTATAAAATTATTAGTTTATTTCTCAAATATATTGATTAATTTCAAAGCAAAATTTATGTAAAAAATAGGAAGAAAATTTATGTTTTTTTTAGTTATGATTAATTAAGATTAATTAAGATCAGAAACGTTAGAATTTTGTCTAAAATTAGAGAAAATTCAATTAATAATCAAATTTAAAATAAATCTTCATACAATACAAAATTTGTAAACTAAAATTATAAAATTTTTCAATTAATTTATCAAAGAAAAGGAAATAGCGTAGATTTTTACGCATAATATTGTGTTATAAATAGAAATTAATCAGAGTAATTGTGATTTGTAATTGTAAAGACTTGCATTGATTTATTTCGAGAATAAATGAATACTAGGATGTGTGCGATTATTGTTGGAATAAATCGATAAATCAAACAATTGATAAATAACAATTGATTTAGATCTACGTTTACTTTTTTTAAACGATTTGATCGCATTTATTAGCATTTAATAAATAGAGAAAAAAATAACAAAAAAAAAATAGTTCAATTAAACACGATTTTTTAATTAAATCTTTACAGATTTCAATCGAATTATTATACTTTACACAATTTTCTTTATAAATTTCATTTTTATATAGGAAACAAAGAAGTTATTAATATTATTATAAAGAAATTTCGCTTAATTAAGTATTAAAACAAATTCTTTTTTTTTAAGTTTAACTTGAAATTTAAGTGTACTTAAAGATATTTTTTGTTGGTTAAAATAAACATTGTAGTTTATTCTGATTTAATCAGCAATTTGTAAGTAAATTTTTTGTAATGTGAAACTGTCTAGACGCATTTTGAAAGTCTACAGATTCGAATCGAGTTTATATCTAAACTTTTCTCGAAAATAATCATCTAATCACGTTTATAATACATTAATTTCTATTATTTAACACAAATTTTACTTTATATTGGTTTAAACGTAAGAAGAATCAAATTTATCTGAAGTTAATCAAATCAATGTGTTCGAACGCATCGTTAAAGTCTCCAAAGTTTTCTTGCGTTTAAACACAAAATTAACCAACAGAATTATCTTCTTTTTAGTTAATTGTGGGTTTATTACCATTTACTGTTAGGTATATAAGTTTTAAATCACTTAAATCCAAGAAAATCCAAAATTTGTTATGAATTTTTTTTCGTCAAATATTCTTGTAAATCAAATTATGTAAGCTTAAACTGTATTAATTCATAGATATTTAAGTTTATAATGTTTTAATCATAAGAATAATAGATTTAACTCAATATAATATAAAAAATGTGTTCGAACGTATCGTTGAAGTCTCCAAACTTTTCTTGCGTTTAAACACAAAATTATCCATCAGAATTATCTTTTAGTTTCTTTATTGTAGTTTTATTAACATTTATTGTTAGTTATATACGTTTTAAATCACTTTTTCGTAAAATTCTCTTTTAAATCAATTTATGTTAGCTTAAACTGTATTAGTTCATAGATATTTAAGTTTATAATGTTTTAATCCTAAGAATAATCGATTTAACTCAATATAATATAAAAAATGTGCTCAAACGCATCGTTAAAATTTCCATATTTTACAGCGTTTAATCCAAAATGAACCTTCTAAATTGTCCTCTAAACATTTTATTGCAGATTAATAGTTAATTATTTGTCGTTAAATTAGTTTACAATGATTTAAATCTACAAACATTTTTTTAACTTTTTAATTTATGTTATTTAATAGATATTTCAGTTTATAATGTTTTAAACCTTGGACAAAACAAATTTAGTAAAATCTATCGCATCGTTGAAATCCAACTTTTACAGCGTTTAATCCTCAAAATCTACCTCTTAAATCGTTTAGTGCAGATTAATAAACTATAATTGTTACGTAAATTACTTTACAATGATTTAAATCTAAGAAAAACTTATTATTTTTGTGTACACGCCTCGTTAAAGTCTCTGGAAAAGCGAACAGAGGAGAAGGCTTAAAGCTTAAATTTGCGGCCGAGTAAAAAGTGTCCCCTAACCGGTTTTTTTTATACATGGGATTAAAAATAACAACAGATCTTTATTGTGACCATAAAAACGAGCGAAATCGTATTAACAAACAACAAATTGCAACCAAAAAAACTATTGATATTAATAATTACATTTTTATTGATTTATTGATGAATTTCATACAATAACAATACAAATATTACATATTTGTTTAAAGCAATAATAATATACATTATGACTGTTGTATTTTTTTTTTATTTTCTTGTTGAAAACTTTTACTCTTTTTTTACTGAAAAAGTATAAAATTTCAGGTAAATATTTAACACTTTCCTTTATTTATATGTTAGAAACATTTTCGGTTATATAACGATAAATTTTGAATTAATTATTTAAAAAAGCTAATGTTTCACTAAAGCAAAAATTGGCGGTAAATTCAAATTTTAAAAAAAAATGTTATTACACTTTGTATTGATTTTTCTTATTTCTTTTCCTTTTCTTTTCAATATTTAAAGAACGGTTTTATGTTTTGTTTTCCTGTTGATTTCATGCACGAAAAAATGGTCAAGTTCCGTTCGATTTTTTTTCCCATAATATTCTAGGCTCCATTTCTTTCACGAATCTGGTAAAGTGCTTAACGGTATACATTTTTTTATATTTATATATACATTTTTTCTTCGGTGTTGAGCAATATTTGTGTAAAAAATAATCGATTCCTACGAAATCCATCGTAAAGAATTTCAGCTGAAAAAGAAAAAACTTCCAACAAAAAAGCCGTCTTCAACCCTTTCGTTACTTACATTTTTTTTGAACATTCACTTTGCGTCATATTTCCCTTTATTTCCTCATCCAGTGATTGTTTTTTATTGCCCAAAATATCTCTTTTTTAACCCTTTCTTACACTCTTTTTTTTATTATATTTACCCCCTCATCTACGCTGTTTTTTTTCTGTCGGCGCGTAAAAAAGGATAACTATAAAAATTAATAATCGCACGAAGGGCTTCCACTTTTTTTTTATGAAACGCGCCGATCTTTACTCAACCACCCGGTCTTTATTTGAGTCTTTAAAAAAAGGTCTTTAGGGATTGCGCATTTTTTGGGGGTTTTACGATGTTTACAATACGTCCCTTCTGAGTTTTTAGGACCTTTTTTTCCTTCTTTCAATAATGTATTCAGAATTTTTGCTTCATATTTGAAGAAAACCGGATGAAACTCGAAGCGTGCCATAAAATTACGCAAAAATACGGCGAAAAATTTACAACTTTTTCTTCATTTTTTTTTCTGATAATTTTTGGCAACAATTCCGATTTTTGTGTTCAATTTCTTATGTTATTGATATTAATTAATAATAATTTTTCGTTTAATTGAAAAATTTGCAAAATAGGAAGAAAAACGGATAAAACTTGAAGGATGCCATAAAATTACGCAAAAATACGTCGAAAAATTTACAATTTTTTCTTAATTTTTTTTGTGATAATTTTAGGCAACAATTTCGATTTTTGTGTTCAATTTCTTATGTAATTGGTATTAATTAATAGCAATTTTTAGTTGAATGAAAAATTTGCAGAAGAGGAAGAAAACCGAATGTAACTTGAAGTGTGCCATAAAATTACGCAAAAATACGTCGAAAAATTTACAGGTTTTTATTCATTTTTATGATGATTTTGGTAACAATTTCGATTTTTTTTTTCAAAATAATTACTTATTATTAATTAACAGTTTTAGTTTAATGAAAAATTTACAAAAAATAAGAAAAAAATTGTAAAAATTCAATTGATGAAAAAATATTGAAAACTTTTTAGTTTATTTATAAAATCCTCAATAAATTATTAAAAAAAAAAACAAACTATACGTCCCTTCTCCGTTTTTATGACCTTTTATTACCTCTTTCAATAATACATGAAAAAGATGAAAAAAAAAGCGGATAAAACTTGAAAAGTGCCATAAAATTACGTAAAAATACGTCGAAAAATTTACAGCTTTTTCTTCATTTCTTTGATAATTTTGGTAACAATTTCGATTTAGTTTTTCACAATAATTACTTCATATTGATTAACAGTAACTTTCAGTTTTAGTTTATTCAAAAATGTGAAAAAAGTTGTAAAAATTCAATTGAAGAATAATTATTGAAACTTTTTGGTTTATTTATAAAATCCTCAATTATTTATAAATAAAATAAACTATAGGTGTTAATTGACGCAATTTCTTTGATACATAAACCGATGTAAATAGAATGATTAAAAATTAATTAGAAATCTCTCCTAAATCTTGTTTTTTACTTTTTTTTCTAAATATTATTTTTGGTTTACTTTCCGGCTTCAAAACAGATTTCTTTTCTCGGAACGTGACAAAATATGATCAGCACATCCATTTTCATAATCATCCTATCGTATAGTTCGGCGTTTGGTCCACTTTCGGTCCAACAATAAAAACAAGGTAAAACCAGGTCAGCAAAAATCGTTTGTTTGTTGCGGAATTTCCGCAAAGAAATTTTCGTTTCATCTGTTCCATTTTTTCCTTCTTTTTTCATATTCAGAGCAGAATTCTTAGCAAAACTTTAGGGCTCTTAAAAAGCAATAAAAATAACCATAATAAATATACAAAATTTGAGCACGCAAAAAAAAAGTTTTCTAAGAACAACTTTTTTTTAGAAAAATTTAAGATATTTTTAGGATTTAAAAAATTGAAAAAAAATCTTAGTCAATATAGAAACAACAATTTCAAATTGAGAACGTTTTTCATTAATTAATTAACAAAAACATTAGTTTCAGTTTAAAAGTTTGTTTCATGTAAATTTGAGTGAATTTGAATAAATACGCGAAACGCCACTTAACTAAATCCGTTTTAACATCTTCGTCATTCCACGGAACGAATTTAGATAACACCGTAAAAAAATAGTGCTTAATCTCTCTTCCACGGACTTAAAACGCATCTTTCACTCTTCATTAAGAAAATCTGCTGTACGCTTTAACACAACTCCAACCATAATTGTAAATCGTACATTTATTTATACGTTTCCTGCATTCTTCTTACATTCCGATTCATTATGTAATAAACCAGTGTTTCCCAAAAAGGATTACCAATTTTCATCCATAGATTTTGCATATTTCTACTTTTGCATAATTGTTCTTAGATTGCAGAAATCTTTAATGTCTTCATTAATTTCCTAAATTCTTACATTAGTTTTCGAATTATTGAAATATAAACCAATATTTCCCAAAAATACGATCATTTTCATCCATAGATTTAACATTTTTTTTTAAATTTTTTCATTACAAATTTTCATCGTAGTTTACAAAATAATTAGAATTCCTTAATTTCTTGTAGTCATACATTAAATTTCGAATAATTGCAATATAAACCAGTGTTTTCAAAAAGATTACTAATTGTACCATGGAATTAGACTTTTTTTTAATGTTTCATTAGGATTTTTTCATAGTTTACAATAATAAAACTAAAATTCAAATACTTTATTAAATTTCTATATTTTTTTTGTAATTCTTTCATTTATAATTAACCAGTGTTCTTCAGAATCAAAAATGTATTCATATTTTGTATAATTATTTATGATTACATAAGAATTATTGGTAGTTTTCGTAAAAAAAAATAATTGTAAATTTTGCATATTTTTTTTTCATAATTTCTTATATTCTTCTTCTAATCCAACTAATTATATTAGAAACCAGTGTTTCTGAAAGATTAATAGATGTAACATATTTTGATAGACTTAAATTAGAATTTACCAGAGTTTCAGTAAAAAAAATAACATAATTGTAAATATTGCATCAATTTACTCACTTCTTTCACTATTCTTCCAATCGACTTCTCATTTTATATACCAGAGTTTCCTAGTATATTAAAAATCTTATTTAGAAACTTCGTTTTATACTAAATATTAATGATAACAAAAATTGATGTGAAGAAAACAAATTTATAAAAAAAAATCTAAGAAAAAAAAAATCTAAACTATTTCTAAAAAGACCCATTGTGAATCGTTGAAATGAAGTACTGTTACGTAAGATCCTTCCTTTTTTAAGAAGAAGTCAAAAATTGTGTAGAAGTTCCTACCTTTTGAGACGTCCGAAATGGAAATTGTAACTTCTTTCAATCTTTCATTATTTTTCCAGTCAACTTTTCATTTAATAAACCAAAGTTTCCCAAAATATCAAAAATCTTATTTGGAAACTTCATTTTATACTATAAGCTAATAATAACGAAGATAGGTATGAAGAAAATTAAATTATACGAAAGAAAAGTTACAATTTTCTAAGAAAAAAAATTTAAAATATTTCTTAAAAAAGGCCCATTGTGAATCGTTGAAATTAAGTACTGTTACGTAAGATCTTTTTTTCTTTGGAGAAGTCAAAAATTTGGGTGGAGGTTCCAGCCTTCTGGGACGTCCGAAGTGGAAATTGCAAATCAATTACGTTGATGTTTGTTTGTATTGCTTTTGTCATTCTTTCCGAAGACAAGAAAAACGTCCTCCCATTTCTGTCTCGCACGCTTCGACTCTTACGCAATGATAAATAAAGCGTGAAAAGCGGAAAGGACAACGAGAGAAACGAATGGAAACAATAAAAACGAATATAAATATGTATTCGTTTTTCTGCTGATTTATTGCCCTCGTTGCGTCTTACTGTTATGCAACAGGTACTTTTTTGCCTTCTTTATGGCCGTATCCTTCGAAAAATTTCACCACCCGAAAGCAGCAATAAAAATGGACATCCCGACAAACAACAAATCCACAACATTTTCTTGTCTTTTTACTTCGATTTTGAATAGAATCAATATTCAGAAGTCAAAGAATAGTCAAGAAGTTAATTGAAACATTTTACTAATGTAAATATAAACAATTAAATGTGTTCAAGGTCATTCATCGTTGTTCCGCTAGGTTTGTGTTTGGGTCTCAAAATATTTCGTAAATGTATGTAATCAAATGGGAAACTTAGAATTCACTGCGTGAATTGCAAATAGAAAAAAAAAAACCGACCGAAGAAGGTTTTTTTTTCTATTGAAGAAGTAGTAGAAAAAAAGAATGCAAAGAACATGACTGTGTTTACGAATAACTGTAACACCTAACAGAACCGAAGATAAGTGAACACAAAGTGAATACGTACAACAACTAGTAGGAAAATACGAGTGCGCCAATTTCCGAGAAAGCAAAGTAGTGAAAAAAAGGGGTCATCATTTAACAGTTAACTGTTGCTTTTTATACACACATGAAGACGGACTCCACGTTGTATGCAGATAATGCAAATCGGACAAAGAAAAACAATAGCAAACTAAGTTATTCATTTGTTTTCCTATGGAAAATGACGGAAAGTTTCCTAAATTGATTGTCGAATATTGGAAAAAACAAATGAACATCGATTAAGGAAAATGTAAATTGTAAATTTATGCAAATATCAATAATCGAATGTAGAAAAACTAAAGAAAATTGTTTAATGGTAATTTAAGAAAAACTTCTTGATCAAGATAGAAAAGTGAAAATTAAATTGATTAAGAAAAATTTTCAAAAATTTATTAAAGTGTCAATTGTAAAAGATAGAAAAACTAACAATTGACTAACAAAAGTATTAATTACTGAATCAGGAAAATTATGTAATTTTATTGAAGTATTTATTGACAAATTGATGAAGAAATAATTGTAAAAAGTATTAAAGTATCAATTTAAAAAAAAAATGTGTCTTCAAATATGGAAAGAAATTAAGGAAAGTTAAGTAAATTCAAGTTAAGGGTAAAAAAAAGGAAAACTTGTGGAAATTATTGAAGGCAATAAAACAGAATTGACGCACCGTAATAAAGGTAGCCATGACGCAACATCGTAAAAAGGCAAAATTTGCGAAAAAAAAAGTAGTCTAGTGCAAGTTTTTCACAATTTTCTGGGAAAACCAACAAAAGTTGGAAAAAAACCTAAGAAACTGAGGCGCCTCAAAAATTTGCACAACGACTCCATGGAATTACCTTTTTTTTCTGTAGCGATCAATAAAAGTTTATTGTACCATTTGCATACATTTTTATTACTTTTCAATGCTTTTTTTCGAAAAAGATACAAGAAAAAAATATAAATTTCGGCTACTTTATTTTTGGCTTTGAAATACTACAGTAATACAATTTGTTAGAAAATTGGAAATTTTTATATATTGATTGTGATTCTCAACCATTGTGCCGCCAAATTTTAGGTAAGTAAACAACTCTTAAACTCATTTTTTTCTTTGTGTGCCGTCAAATTTTGAAATCGTTCAAAGTGTGTCGTGAAAGAAAAAAAAGGTTGAGAAACACTGTAGTAATTTCTTAAAATTAGTGTCAATTATTTAAATACGGAATATTTTCTAGTTTTTTTTTCTTTTTTCGATTGAAAAAATCTGTCGTCATTAATCACATCAACTGGTGATTTGTTGACTCATTATGTAATTATCACTAATTACTTAACTGTAAAAATAACTAATCTTCAGATTAATTTCAAATTTGTAATTCGTGATTATAAGAAATATGTTTTATTTCATTCATTCAGACATTGATTGTTTTATCATTCTTTCTACATATTTCAATGCAATTTGTTCAATAAGAAAAACAATGTAGTTGATGAATGAGATTTAAGTTTCCTATATTCAACCCAAAATACGTCTTTAATTATCTATATTTGATAGTAAATACAATCATTATATAATTATCACTAATTAATTAATTAATTAACTGTAAAAAAAGATTATCTTTAGAAATAGTTTAATTACAGAAATATTACATTACATTCTTTCAATTTTTTATTACAATTATCGAAATTAATTAGTTTTTTTAACCAAAAGTCTATTGACCAGTTTTTCAAATAAAGTTTTGTTCTACTAATATTTTTTTTGGAATATATCTAAAAAAAAATGTTACTTTTATTCAACATTTTTTATAATAATTAGTTTTCGAATCATTGAAATATATCCAATGTTTCCCAAAAAAATGATCATTTTTTTCCATAGATTTAAGAATTTAAAAAAAAAAATGGTACAATTAAAATGCTTGAAATTCTTTATTAGTTTTGTATATTTTTCCATTTTTTTGTTCTATCATTGCAAAATAAATAAGTGTTATTCAAAATCAATTCTATTTTTAAACAGATTTTGCAAATTTATTCAATTTTCATTAAAAATGTAATAATTTCCTTCATTTTTTCTTTTATATCATTTCTTTCATTCTTACATAATTCTTTCATTTTAAAACCAATGTTTCTCAAAATCAACGATTTTCATAATAAATTTAGTAACTTTTTCGATCTTTCTTTTAAAAACATAAGAAATTTTAATTTTTTATTATAATTATCGAAATTAATTAGTTTTTCAACCAAATTTGAATAAAACCATTGAAAAAACATTGCTGAAAAATAATTCAACATTTTCTTATAATTTTAAAACTTAATGTCTTATATAAACCATGTAATTTTGTATACTCTTCCATCAGTTTCCCAATCATTGAAGTATAATCCAATGATTTTCAAAAAATGATCATTTTTTCCATAGATTTAAGAATTTTACAAAAAAAAATGGTACAATTAAAATACTTGAAATTTTCTATTCATTTTGTATATTTTTCCATTTTTTGTCCAATTATAAATAAGTGTTTTTCAAAATCAATACTATCTTTCAACAGATTTTGCAACTTTCTTCAATTTTCATTAAAAATTTAATAATTTCCTTCATTCTTTTCTTATTCATTCTTACATAATTCTTACATTTCAAATCATTAGATAATAAACCAAAGTTTCTCAAAATCAGTAACTTTTCGATGTTTCATTTAAAAACATAAGAAATTTTAATCTTTTATTATAATTATCAAAATTAATAGTTTTTTTCAACAAAATTATTAATTTTTTATGCAATAAAGTTTTCGTTTATATTGATTTTATACGTGGTAACAAATGTTTTGTTCTACAACTACTTTTTTTTTTAAAGTATCTAAAAAAAATGCTTTTATGAATGAAACTATTAGAAAATCCTTGATGACGATGAAACATATTCATTTGCAAATTTTTCGAAGATGAAAAAAAAATAGGTTCAATGACCCAAGTATTTCAGCCTCGATTCTTTTAAACTCAATTTTTAATTATTCGAAACACCAAATTATAGGTATCAATAGAAATTAACAAATAGTATAAAAATTTATGAATTAATCGGTTTCATTCTAACTTTTTTTTGACGTCAGACCCAGGAAGACTTGTCTATGCAAATTCGAAAAAAAAAACTATATGTGTTAAACTTAAAGAATGTTTATTTTTAATAAAAAATATTATAATTTTACTTAATTTATTAATGAAAAATTAATATTTCCATGATTTTTTTTTTATATAATTTTCGACGAAAATCTTCATTTTTTTTAGAAAATAGTAAGGATTTTTTTACAATTTTATGAATGATTCTAATACCAAAACGAATTTAAAATATTCATCAAAATTTATGTGCCAACAACAACAAAAAAAAGCATTTTTGTCTGGCGTTTTCGCATATTGTATAATACAATTTTTTTTGTGTGCAAATTCTAATCCATGCAATAAATGTCTAATTTATGTATCGCATATTATTTCTGTCTATCGAATTTAGAAACGTCATGCAAAATCGCATATTCTGATGATTTTTTTTTGTTTTGGAAAACAAAAAACAAAAATAATGGACGAAACAAAAAAACAAAACAAAACGAGGACATCGCATAAGGAAACCGACGCGTATAAATAGATATTCGAGTCTGCTTCATTTGAATCATTTCATAATATATTTATAAATTATTATTGAATGTTTATGTATGTTTTCTTCTGCTCTTGCTGATTTCCATTACGTGATCACGTCGTAATTATGCAATGCAATTATCGGTTCGCCTCGGAGACGAATACATATTAATTTATTGATAAAGACAAAAACAACAACAAAAAAACAGTGTTTAAGACAGAAGAAACAAAGAGAATAAAAAAACGTAATAATAATAATAAAAGCTTCAATGAAACTAGAGCAAAATGAATGAAACGTATTACGTAAACGATTTTTTGCTTCGCTTCAAATACCTGCGAAAGGTGAGAACTTTTGTGTATATGGATGTTTAAAGATCTTCTTTTCTTGCTTTACTCCCAGATTCTTCAAGGAAGTTAATCCTTTTCTATTTGACTTAATCCTCCCTTAAGCTCTTTATCAAGATCTTACCTTTATCTCGCTTAAATCTCTGCTTTATTTGATGTCTATTTCAGAACGATGAAGATCTCAGTCTCATTCATAAAGTTAAATCCTTCTTTAAACATATTTCCTTTATATTTTAAAGCAATTCTTGAAAATTGTAAAATTTGATAATATTCTTCTATTAAATTGAGAGAGAAAAAAACTAATTTTAATTGTAAATTTTTACCCTAGTCTTTCTTTTTTATAAAATTCAGTAGAAAATTGTGTTTTTTTTTTTGTTGTGTGCACAAAAGAAAGATGAATTGACAAGTTAAATTGGATAGAATGAATGATTTACTTGTATTCAGTTAACTGTTAAAGTGTTGGGCTTTGAGATGAGAGCCAAAAGATAAGATATACTCAATTAAGATTAGACGTTTGTGTCTGGGTTGTCCCGAAAGTCGGCCGAAGATTAGCACCTCACGCTTCCGCACTAATTGGTTTCCATTCAACTTTTATCAGCAAAAGTGATACTTTCTTATCGTTTTTTCTAAGAAGAAAAATAAATTTTACACTTTTTTCTTCATTGAATTATTGAAATAATCTAATCTTTCTTGCATTATTCCCATAGTCTTCACAACTTTCCTTCGTCGCAAAAATGCCAAAACTTGAAGATCCTTTGAGGACTTGTAAAATTGTAGATTGGATTCCGCACTAATCAAAAATGATACTTTCTTATAGTTTTTCCAAGAAGAAAAATCAATTTTATATAATTACATCATTGAAATTACGTTGAGGACTTGTAAAATTGTGGATTAGCACCGAATTTTGGATTCCGCACTAATTGGTTTCCATCTAGCTTTTATCACAAGAAGTGATACTTTACTATCGTTTTTTTCCAAGAAGAAAAATCAATTTTACACTTTTTCTTCATTGAATTATTGAAATAATCTAATCTTTCTTTCATTATTCCCATAGTCTTCACAACTTTCCTTCATCATAAACATGAATATCCATTGAGGACTTGTATAATTGTAGATTAGCACCGAATTTTTGATTCCGCACTAATCGGAAATGATACTTTCTTATAGTTTTTCAAAGAAGAAAAATCAATTTTACACATTTTCTTCATTGAATTATTGAAATAATCTAATCTTTCTTGCATAGTCTTCACAACTTTCCTTCGTCGCAAAAATGCATAAACTTGAAGATCCATTGAGGACTTGTAAAATTGTAAATTTGATTCCAATGATACTTTCTTATAGTTTTTCCAAGAAGAAAAATCAATTTTACATAATTACATCATTGAAATTATCGCATTCTTCCCATAGTCTTCACAACTTTTCTTCGTCGCGAGAATGCATAAACTAGAAGGCCAGATGAGGTCTTGTAAAATTGTGGATTTGTACTGAATTTTGCTTTTATTACAAGAAATGATACTTTCTTATCGTTTATCCAAGAAGAAAAATCAATTTTACACATTTTCATCATTGAATTATTGAAATAATCTAATCTTTTTAACATTATTCCCATAGTCTTCACAACTTTCCTTCGTCGCATAAATGCATAAACTTGAAGATCAGTTGAGGACTTGTAAAATTGTAGATTGGATTCCGCACTAATCGAAAATGATACTTTCTTATAGTTTTTCCAAGAAGAAAAATCAATTTTACATAATTACATCATTGAAATTATCGCAATCTTCTTGCATTCTTCCCATAGTCTTGACAACTTTTCTTTGTCGCAAAAATGCATAAACTTAAAGATACGTTGAGGACTTGTAAAATTGTGGATTAGCACCGAATTTTGGATTCCGCACTAATTGGTTTCCATCTAGCTTTTATCACAAGAAGTGATACTTTACTATCGTTTTTTTCCAAGAAGAAAAATCAATTTTACACTTTTTCTTCATTGAATTATTGAAATAATCTAATCTTTCTTTCATTATTCCCATAGTCTTCACAACTTTCCTTCATCATAAACATGAAGATCCATTGAGGACTTGTATAATTGTAGATTAGCACCGAATTTTGGATTCCGCACTAATCGGAAATGATACTTTCTTATAGTTTTTCAAAGAAGAAATATAAATTTTACACATTTTCTTCATTGAATTATTGTAATAATCTAATCTTTCTTGCATTATTCCCATAGTCTTCACAACTTTCCTTCGTCGCAAAAATGCATAAACTTGAAGATCCATTGAGGACTTGTAAAATTGTAAATTTGATTCCTCACTAATCGAAAATGATACTTTCTTATAGTTTTTCCAAGAAGAAAAATCAATTTTACATAATTACATCATTGAAATTATCGCATTCTTCCCATAGCCTTCACAACTTTCCTTCGACGCATCGTCGCGAGAATGCATAAACTGGATACCCGAAGAAGACTTGTGGACGTTAAATCCTGTAACGTTCGGATTAACAGCCAATAAACTCTTTTGTTTCTTCCAGCGGAGGTGAACATATTCATATCAGCGCCGGAAAACGTGCGTCAAAATCACTTAATTACTCAATAACTCAACACACAATTCTTTTTTCTCCTTCATTTAAGCTATTTCTTTCATTCTCTCTTCCTTTCTCAGCACTTAAAGACGCATGGATTCGAATATAGAAAATTTACTAATTTGTGCTTTATAATTTCCTACTTTTGATTATTATTTCATAAATCTCAATAATTTAAATCAACAGCCTGAAATTATTATATAAGCTATAGAAATGTGTATATTTTGGTTACATTCACAATAAAATTATTCAAAATTTCATTATTAGTATTCCGGACAAGTAAGTTTGAACTTCCTACAAATGCAATTAAGCTCGTAACAAGAAAAAAAAGTTATAAATACTTTGTTTCGGATATAATTTGTTAGATTAAGAATGAAGATAATGTGGCTTGAATTGGGTAGAATTAAAACAGATGTAGTTGCGTTTTTCGTGTCCTGATGTGAGCGTGAGTGTGAGTCAAAGGAATGCAGAGCACGGAGTGTGCATAACAATGATCGGCTTTTAAATCGGTGGCCGAGGACGATTGAATCCTCCGCGAAATTGGTGATGGTCGGTCGAGGACGATGATGTGGGTAGAAGAGGAGGTGTGTAGTGTAGTGTGTGTGTGTGCACGCATCGACTTGGATTGGATCGGATCGAATGCGTGTATTGAATAGAAGAACAAGATGATGAAGAAGAAGAAGGTCATCGTCCTCGGTTAGTCACCCTTACCCCAGTGAACCGTCGGGCAGTTGCACAGTGACCGGCACTCTAGGTCGAGAG
Organism: Nicrophorus vespilloides; assembly: GCF_001412225.1. Taxonomy (NCBI): domain Eukaryota; kingdom Metazoa; phylum Arthropoda; class Insecta; order Coleoptera; family Silphidae; genus Nicrophorus; species Nicrophorus vespilloides. Next base: position 114,095 of record NW_017095604.1, read on the forward strand.
TCTCCTCTCTGACTTCGGCTCTCCGTCTGCTGCTTCTGCTTCTCTCTGTCGTCGTCGTCGTCATTCCAACTCTTTCGCGTTTCTTCTCCTCCTCCTCTTCATCTCTGCACCTTTCTTCTTCTGCTAAAGCGACGGATCGACCAACCAAACCAAGCCAAAACCGAAGCAAAGCAAACCACTCTACCACTTCTTCTTCATCATCTTGTGGTCCGTCTTCTGCAAGGATGAAGAGGGCGGTCGGTCGGTCCCCCTCTCGCGTTTCAAGTCTGCCCGTGCACGCGGAACCGCCGCGACACATACTCGACCTGACCTACATCCTCCACCAGGAAGCGTCGCGATGTCGTGACACGGTGTCATCGAACCTCGGCGATCAGCTGAATTCGAGGCCGTTGACCCGCCACCGCCGCCGCCGCCAAGAATTGGGTCTCGGTCCGATCCGATCTCCCACCACCAACACAACCATCACCGACCAACCAACATCACCATTCGCCGCGCGAAATCCCTTTTACACACTCATACTCGTACACATGCACACACGCTCCTCACGATCCAACGACCTCTCACCAAACATACACATACATACAAACTCGCACACACAAACCAAACCCAACAACTCGGATCATCATCATCATCATCACAATCCGAAGTAGTTAAAGAGTAGGAAGCGGACCAGTCTTCCTCTCCGATCTCCAATCCAATCTCTTTTTCGGCAAATACAAATTGAAAACTACATCATCAACTCTTCCATCCGACGATCATGTCCCTCTTTCACAGCATCTTCTCAAGCAGAATCTGTTACCTTTATTCTTCAATCTCAAAACGATAGTTTTTGACAATTGCAAATTAAAAACTCATGTCCCTTCCACGTCTTTCCCACCCAGAGTTTATTACCTCATGACTTCAATCTCAGAACCAATCCAAAAACTCTTCCATCGGAGCAGAGTTTGTAACATCAAGTTTTCAATCTCAGAACCAATCGAATTCACTCTATTTTTCGACAGTTGCAAATTAAAAAATCCATCATCAACTCTTCCATCCGATGATCACAGCATCTTCTCAAGCAGAATCTGTTACCTCAATTCTTCAATCTCAAAACCTATCCAATTCACGATAGTTTTTTAACAATTGCAAATTAAAAACTCATGTCTCTTCCACGTCTTTTCAAGCAGAGTTTATTACCTCATGTCTTCAATCTCAGAACCAATCCAATTCACTCAATTTATCGACAACTCCAACAATAACTCTTCCATCGGAGCAGAGTTTGTAACATCAAGTTTTCAATCTCAAAACCAATCGTATTCACTATATTTTTCGACTGTTGCAAATTGAAAACTCCATCATCAACTCTTCCAACCGATGATCACAGCAGAATTTGTTACCTCAATTCTTCAATGTCAAAACCTATCCAATTCACTCAGTTTTTTGACAATTGCAAATTAAAAACTCATGTCTCTTCCACGTCTTTTCAAGCAGAGTTTATTACCTCATGTCTTCAATCTCAAAACCAATCTAATTCACTCAATTTATTGACAACTCCATCAATAACTCTTTTATCGGAGCAGAGTTTGTAACATCAAGTTTTCAACAATTCTTTCATCCGATGATCATGCCCCTCTTTCACAGCATCTTCTCTTCCACGTCTTTTCAAGCAGAGTTTATTACCTCATGTCTTCAATCTCAAAACCAATCTAATTCACTCAATTTATTGACAACTCCATCAATAACTCTTTTATCGGAGCAGAGTTTGTAACATCAAGTTTTCAACAATTCTTTCATCCGATGATCATGCCCCTCTTTCACAGCATCTTCTCAAGCAGAATTTGTTACCTCAATTCTTCAATCTCAAAACCTATCCAATTCACGATAGTTTTTTGACAATTGCAAATTAAAAACTCATGTCTCTTCCACGTCTTTTCAAGCAGAGTTTATTACCTCATGTCTTCAATCTCAGAACCAATCCAATTCACTCAATTTATCGAC